>NC_134353.1:851921111-852221111 GCF_048569485.1 Anomaloglossus baeobatrachus
TGGCTGTGACTATCCATCTTCCTTTTCATTACAATCTTGCTGCCTTCCTTTTATTTTTTTATAGATAGTTTCTAAGAAAAAGAAAGTCTTCAAGTACAGCAAACACTGTGAATGGTCTCCTACCTCCGAGCGCCCGAATGTAGCCGGAGTAATACAACATTCTCTCTGTAGTTGTGGTTTTCCCAGCATCAATATGAGCCATGATCCCTATGTTCCTGATCCTGCAGTAAAAGAAAAACAGAAGAAATATAGGAAGCCTCACAAATATGGAAGTGATGAAACTGCAGCAACCAAGAAAGTTTTTCTAAAGTCCTTTGTAAAATTATAGTAGCGGCTGGATCGGCTTCTATGGGGCAATGAGCCACAAACATACCATTAATTTACCCATACCATTCATGTAAACTGCCTCTGGATCCAAAATTGCTGTGTACCATTGCCAATAAATAATTCAACCAACATTTTTGTATAAGAGCCATGTATACCAAGCTGTATCTCAGCAGTTTGTGATTAGGACGGCTCAATGTGTAAACATAGTGGGGCCTTGATATGCTTCCCCCCCACTGATGGTGTAAGTGAGCATGTGAGGAGATACATGCCATCCAAACCGCTGGCGGCATGAATCACAGCGTGGCTGCACAATCGTATCCAAGTATATTATTTGAAATACGGTACTCTGGCATTTAAGAGAAAATGTACTTTGAAGAGCCGAACACAAGGGTAGTCCTGAACCTCATCCCTTCCTCCTCCAGGTGGCTCGACTAGTCTCGTCTCTGGGCCCCGCCAGCTCTTCAAAGTATATTCTCTATAATATTATTATTATGATTATAAAAAATAAATAAATAATAATAATACAAATAAAATAATAATAATAATAATAATAATAATAATAATAAAAAAGCTGTTTACAATCATACAACCGGGCTGCACTTTATACTGCCCGTGATTAGGAAAATAGCAACAAAAAGAAGGGAATTTTGTTTACTTACCGTAAATTCCTTTTCTTCTAGCTCCTATTGGGAGACCCAGACAATTGGGTGTATAGCTTCTGCCTCCGGAGGCCACACAAAGTATTACACTTTAAAAAGTGTAACCCCTCCCCTCTGCCTATACACCCTCCCGTGCATCACGGGCTCCTCAGTTTTGGTGCAAAAGCAGGAAGGAGGAAACTTATAAATTGGTCTAAGGTAAATTCAATCCGAAGGATGTTCGGAGAACTGAAGACCATGAACCAAAAGAACAATTCAACATGAACAACATGTGTACACAAAAGAACAACCAGCCCGAAGGGAACAGGGGCGGGTGCTGGGTCTCCCAATAGGAGCTAGAAGAAAAGGAATTTACAGTAAGTAAACAAAATTCCCTTCTTCTTTGTCGCTCCATTGGGAGACCCAGACAATTGGGACGTCCAAAAGCAGTCCCTGGGTAGGTAAAAGAATACCTCGATAAAAAAAAGAGCCGAAAACGACCCCCTCTTACAGGTGGGCAACCGCCGCCTGAAGGACTCGCCTACCTAAACTGGCGTCTGCCGAAGCATAGGTATGCACCTGATAGTGTTTCGTGAAAGTGTGCAGACTAGACCACGTAGCTGCCTGACACACCTGTTGAGCCGTAGCCCGGTGCCGCAATGCCCAGGACGCACCCACGGCTCTGGTAGAATGGGCTTTCAGCCCCAAAGGAAGCGGAAGCCCAGAAGAACGGTAGGCTTCAAGAATCGGTTCCTTGATCCACCGAGCCAAGGTTGACTTGGAAGCCTGCGAACCCTTACGCTGGCCAGCGACAAGGACAAAGAGCGCATCTCAACGGCGCAGGGGCGCCGTGCGAGACACGTAGAGCCGGAGTGCTCTCACCAGATCTAATGAGTGCAAATCCTTTTCACATTGGTGAGTTGGATTAGGGCAAAATGAAGGTAAGGAGATATCCTGATTGAGATGAAAAGGAGATACCACCTTAGGGAGAAATTCCGGAACAGGACGCAGAACCACCTTATCCTGGTGAAAAACCAGGAAGGGGGCTTTGCATGACAGCGCTGCCAGCTCCGACACTCTACGGAGCGATGTAACTGCCACTAGAAATGCCACCTTCTGCGAAAGACGTGATAAAGAGACATCCCGCAGCGGCTCGAAAGGTGGTTTCTGAAGAGCCGTTAGCACCCTGTTAAGGTCCCAGGGTTCCAGCGGACGCTTATAAGGTGGGACTATGTGGCAAACTCCCTGCAGGAATGTGCGGACCTGCGGAAGCCTGGCTAGACGCTTTTGATAAAATACGGATAGCGCCGATACTTGTCCCTTGAGAGAGCCGAGAGACAAACCCTTGTCCATTCCGGATTGGAGGAATGAAAGAAAAAAGGGTAAGGCAAAGGGCCAGGGAGTAAAACCATTATCAGAGCACCAGGATAAGAAGATCCTCCAAGACCTGTGATAGATCTTGGCGGACGTTGGTTTCCTGGCCTGTCTCATGGTGGCAATGACATCTTGAGATAACCCTGAGGACGCTAGGAGCCAGGACTCAATGGCCACACAGTCAGGTTGAGGGCCACAGAATTCAGATGGAAAAACGGCCCTTGTGACAGCAAGTCTGGGCAGTCTGGGAGCGCCCACGGTTGACCCACAGTGAGATGCCACAGATCCGGGTACCACGACCGCCTCGGCCAATCTGGGGCGACGAGAATGGCGCGACGACAGTCGGACCTGATTTTGCGCAGCACTCTGGGCAGCATCGCCAGAGGAGGAAATACATAAGGCAGTCGAAACTGCGACCAATCCTGAACTAAAGCATCCGCCGCCAGAGCTCTGTGATCCTGAGACCGAGCCATGAATGCCGGGACTTTGTTGTTGTGCCGTGACGCCATGAGATCGACGTCCGGCGTTCCCCAGCGGCGACAGATCTCTCGAAACACGTCTGGGTGAAGAGACCATTCCCCAGCGTCCATGCCCTGACGACTGAGAAAATATGCTTCCCAGTTTTCTACGCCCGGGATGTGAACTGCGGAGATGGTGGAGGCTGTGGCTTCCACCCACTGCAGAATCCGTCGGACTTCCTGGAAGGCTTGACGACTGCGAGTGCCTCCTTGGTGGTTGATGTATGCGACGGCAGTGGCATTGTCCGACTGGATACGGATCTGCCTGCCCTCCAGCCACCGATGAAAAGCCAATAGGGCTAGATACACTGCCCTTATCTCCAGAATATTGATCTGAAGGGAAGACTCTAACGGAGTCCAGGTTCCCTGAGCCCTGTGGTGGAGAAAAACCGCCCCCCACTCTGACAGGCTCGCGTCCGTGGTGACCACAGCCCAGGTTGGGGGTAGGAAGGATTTTCCCTGCGAAAGAGAGTTGGGAAGGAGCCACCACTGAAGTGACTTCTTGGTTGCAAGGGAAAGAGAGACGTTCCTGTCGAGGGAAGTCGACCTCCTGTCCCATTTGCGGAGAATGTCCCACTGGAGTGGCCGCAGATGGAATTGCGCGAAGGGCACTGCCTCCATCGCTGCCACCATCTTCCCCAGGAAGTGCATGAGACGTCTCAAGGGGTGTGACTGACCCCGAAGAAGAGATTGCACCCCTGCCTGCAGAGAAAGCTGTTTGTCCAGCGGTAGCATGACTACCGCTGACTGAGTATGAAACTCCATTCCGAGGTAAGTCAGTGATTGGGTCGGTGTCAACTTGGATTTTGGGAAGTTGATGATCCACCCGAACTGCTGGAGAGTCGCCAGGGCGACGGTAAGGCTGTTTTGACACGCCATCTGAGAGGGTGCCCTGACCAGAAGATCGTCTAAGTAGGGAATCACCGAGTGGCCCTGAGAGTGTAGGACCGCCACAACAGATGCCATGACCTTGGTGAACACCCGTGGGGCTGTCGCCAGGCCGAAAGGCAATGCCACGAATTGAAGGTGTTCGTCCCCGATGGCGAAACGCAAAAAGCGTTGATGTTCGGGTGCGATCGCCACATGGAGATAAGCATCCTTGATGTCGATCGATGCTAGGAAGTCTCCTTGTGACATCGACGCGATGACCGAGCGGAGAGATTCCATCCGAAACCGTCTGATGCTCACATGTCTGTTGAGTAGTTTGAGATCCAGAACGGGACGGAACGAACCGTCCTTCTTTGGCACCACGAACAAGTTGGAGTAAAAGCCGCGACCATGTTCCTGGGGGGGGGGGGGGGGGGAACAGGGATCACAACTCCTTCGGTCTTCAGAGCGTCCACCGCCTGAAAAAGTGCATCGGTTCACGCGGGGGGCTGAGAGGTTATGAAGAAACGAGTCGGGGGACGAGAGCTGAACTCTATCCTGTAACCGTGAGACAGAATGTCTCTCACCCATCGGTCTTGAACATGTGGCCACCAGGCGTCACAAAAGCGGGAGAGCCTGCCACCGACCGAGGATGCGGTTCGGGGATGCCGAGAGTCATGAAGAGGCCGCCTTGGAGGCATTGCCTCCGGCGGGTTTTTGGGGGGCGTGGCTTAGCCCGCCACGCATAGGAGTTCCTCTGGCCTTTCTCCGGCCTGTTGGACGAAGAGGATTGGGGCTTGGCGGAGGAACGAAAGGACCGAAACCTCGATTGTATTTTCCGTTGCTGAGGTCTCTTCGGTTTGGACTGGGGTAAGGAGGAGTCCTTTCCCTTGGATTCCTTAATAATCTCATCCAATCGTTCGCCAGAAAACGGCAAACCGGTTAAGAACCTCTTGGAAGCTGAGTCTGCCTTCCATTCGCGCAGCCACATGGCCCTGCGGACTGCCACAGAATTAGCGGATGCCACCGCTGTACGGCTAGCAGAGTCTAGAACTGCGTTCATGGCGTATGAAGAAAAAGCTGACGCCTGAGAAGTCAAAGACGCAACCTGCGGAGCAGAATTACGTGTGACCGCATTAATCTCAGCCAGACAAGCTGAGATAGCTTGGAGTGCCCACACGGCTGCAAAAGCCGGGGCAAAAGACGCGCCCGTGGCTTCATAGATGGATTTCACCAGGAGCTCTATCTGCCTGTCAGTGGCATCTTTTAGCGATGAGCCATCTGCAACCGATACCACAGATCTAGCCGCCAATCTAGAGACTGGAGGATCCACTTTGGGACATTGAGCCCAACCCTTAACAACGTCAGAGGGGAAGGGGTAACGTGTGTCAGTAAGGCGCTTAGTAAAGCGCTTGTCCGGAACCGCTCTGGGCTTCTGGACAGCATCTCTGAAGTTAGAGTGATCAAAAAACGCACTCCGTGTACGTTTAGGGAACCGAAACTGGTGTTTCTCCTGCTGACAAGTCGACTCCTCTACAGGTGGCGGCGGGGGAGATATATCTAACACCTGGTTGATGGACGAGATAAGGTCATTTACTATGGCGTCCCCTTCAGGTGTATCAAGATTGAGAGCAACGTCAGGGTCAGAGCCCTGAGCTGCGACGTCCGCCTCGTCCTCCAGAGAGTCCTCAAGCTGGGAACCCGAGCAGCGTGAAGAAGTCGGGGAAGATTCCCAGCGAGCCCGCTTAGCCGGTCTGGGACTGTGGTCCGGGCAGGAGTCCTCCACGTGAGACCTAGGGCCCCCCCTGGGAGCGCGCTGCGGCGCGGACAGAGAGGGGCCTGGAGGGGACGATCCAACAGGGCCCGGGGCCTGTGTAAGGACCGGTCTGGACTGCAAAGCTTCAAGCAGCTTGGCAGACCATTTGTCCATAGACTGAGCCATGGATTGTGAAAGTGACTCAGAGAGTTTCTCAGCAAAAACGGCAAACTCTGTCCCTGCCGCCTGGACAGGGGGAGCAGGGGGGTCTACCTGAGCCGGGGGGCCCACTAGTGACCGAGGCTCCGGCTGAGTAAGCAAAACAGGGGTCGAGCATTGCTCACAGTGAGGGTAGGTGGAACCCGCAGGTAACATAGCCGCACAAGAGGTACAGGTCGCAAAATAACCCTGTGCCTTGGCACCCTTGCTCCTTGTGGACGACATGCTGTTGTCTCCTAGGAGAGTGATCACTGAGGGTATATGGGGAAAGGTATATAGCCCGACCGAACAGAAATATATATATATATATATAGTAACTATTCCGGCACCCTAAGGGGACCAGCACCGGGTGACCGGTGTGGCTTACCGACCGCTAAAAAGCGGAGCGTGTGTCCTCCAGATTCCCTGCCTTAGGTCTCCCAGAGTTGCAGAGCTCTTTCCTAGAAATCCTACACCGGCAGAATGTCAAAAAAAAATGGCTGCCGGAGCTCTCTGGGGAGGAGTGGAGCCGTGGGCGGCGCTAGAAAAGTGCGGGAATCTGGGGTCCCCACAGTGATCAGTGAGGGGGGAGGAAACATACAGGATGCTCCGGCCCTCACATCCGACGTCAGGTCGGCAGTCCCGCCCTTACCCCTGACAGACAGGCGCGGGGGCGGGAGTTTTGCTACTAGGCCGCAATGAAGGCGGGGACTAAATTTAAGACCGCGGCCGACAAGCAGGCGCGGTCGGCGCGGAAGTCCGCCGGTCTTCACAAATCAGCAGCTGCTGCAGCGTCCGGGATGAAGGTGCTCCATGCACAACCCCCATGGGGATACAGAGTACCTTAGAGATGCAGGGCCCGGTCCCTGAGGATAAATAGACTCCTGTCCGACAGATTCCCACAGGGGCTGCGGAGGGAGCACGGTCCCAGTAACTGGATGACCGGTCAGGATCCCACTTCTCCCAGAGCCGCTAAGGGATGGTGAAGGAAAACGGCATGAGGCTCCGGCCTTTGTACCCGCAATGGGTACCTCAACCTTAACAGCACCGCCGACGTAGTGGGGTGAGAAGGGAACATGCTGGGGGCCCCGTGGGGGCCCTCTTTTCTTCCAACCGACATAACTAATATGAGAATGCATGAGTGGATGTGTGCCTCCTTCCACACAAAGCATAAAACTGAGGAGCCCGTGATGCACGGGAGGGTGTATAGGCAGAGGGGAGGGGTTACACTTTTTAAAGTGTAATACTTTGTGTGGCCTCCGGAGGCAGAAGCTATACACCCAATTGTCTGGGTCTCCCAATGGAGCGACAAAGAAATGAGGAATAAATATCCTCCAAAAATTAAGCATTACTTACAGTAAAGAAGGGCATCAGCTGTAAATCGCCCAGGCCAAAAACTACTACTCCTGCCGGATACAGCTAAACCTCCACTAGGAGGAGGCATCACAGGTGCAGGAGGAGCAAATCACACACACTTTCTTATGGAGGGGGAAATTGCTGGATGGTAAAACAGCACACTGATGTCTTGCATAAAGCGCTTTTCACCCTTGCAGACACATAGTCACAAACCCGCAGCCTATTAGGTGACTCCCATTCTATTAGATATGGCGGGCTGCCAAGCCGTACTCCATCTGTGCACCATACAGGGACAGGACTCGAATATGCAAGGCCTAACAGAAAGGGGCCTGGCTGCATCCTGTATAAAAAAGTATGAGGTTTTAGTTGGTATTATGGCCAGAATACGGAAGCCTACAACCCTCGTCACGGGACCTCATGCTTGTAGGTCCCTACACTAAATATAAAATTATCAACAAAAAGAGGAATAAATATCCTCCAAAAATTAAGCATTACTTACAGCAAAGATAGGGCTGCAGTTGTAAATCGCCCAGGCCAAAAACTAATGCTCTAGCAGGATGCAGCTAAACCCCCACTAAAGTGGAGGCATCACAGGTGCAAGAAGAGCAAATCACACACACACTTCCAAAACATGGAGGGGGCGATTGCTGGATGATAAAACTGCACATTGATGACTTGCATAGAGCGCCGTGATTAGGGCAACATGAATCACTTAATAGACTACCTGTAAATCACGGTGCAGAAGCGCTCAGTTTAGCAGGCAGGAGGATGCATGCACGTGAGTGGATAAACCCCCGGACATTCAATCCAGACTGTACACCGCTGCGAGAGATCTCAGGAGTGGAGCGCTGTTCCCTTAGTTACACTTTCAGGAAATTGGAGCAAGCTTGTACCGAATACCAGCAATGTCCAAAACGTCTTACCTGGAGACAGGAGGGGTGATGATACTCCGCAATGATTTGACATCACCTGAAAAACAGCAGTAGAAGAAAGAATGACTATGGTGCTAACTATTGGTGCAGTATATACAGTGAAAATATACACATTTATATCGGAAGAAAAATAGACAAACCTTAAAGGAAAGCTGACATAGCAAATTACATATCAATCTGACCCGCACTCCTGAACGCAAATGAATGACAATAATGCTGTTTGTATGATTAGTTGTTGTGGTATAGTTAGAAATTAACATGTGCTATCTGGTGTGAAAAAACATTACACCGAGTTCCAGCATTTGGGCCGAGTCACTGAGTCATCTTTGCACACAAGTCCATATGCTTATGACTGATTGCTCCTCGGTAAGGTGACGGCAAAGCAGTCCTCTGAAATCTTACATACTCGTACGCACTTTTAGGGTTTGGGCTCCAAATGCTTCTTTCATGCGCAGCGAGCTGAACTGTGCACTACTCCACATGATGAATATTTACCCTCCACCAGTCCACCACAAGTCAAAAGACAATGGACTAGCAAAGATGATGGCCCTGCGATTGTCCAATCACTTATCCTACTATGTACTGCGATACCATAGGATGTAGTAACATGTATGGTCTCCTAAGAAGCCCCACCACAGGGTAGGTTTCAATAGAGCACTGTCATGCCAAACATGAGGGTCTTCAGCAGACCCACAGCTGCCATGTAACCCATTGGTACTCTGCAAACATGTCATGTTTGGGCAGGGAGGCGATGGTTGTGTGGAATGGCGCACTTACTCATGCTTTAAAGGGAAGATGTCGCGTTTTTTATTTTTGTATTAATAATAGTGATTATGAAATCAAGTATTTTTAATACAAAATTAAATTCACTGTTTATTTAGTTTTTATTTCATTCTAGTTTTACTGAAGCACTGGGGGCTGCCATCTTGGATTTGCTCTAACGACAGTCACATCAAATACGACAGCGCCCTGGGCATTGGGTCTGATAGACGGGCTCCAAACCTATACTTATCACAGAAATCTCCCTGCTATGAGCTGGATATGCTGCACTTTCCCCGTTACCCGTTCAGGATGTGTGAATACCGGTGCCGGGCCACCGTTACTGACCTCCCTACACTCTCCCCCTCGTCACCGCCACTCCCCCCATGCCACTCTTGCCCCCCTGTCGCTTTCCCTGCTCTCGTGTACTCACCTCGGGCCTCAGCTCAGCAGAGCGCGGTACACTGAGGAGCGGTATACAGCAGAGCACAAAATACAGCGGACCACGGTATACAGTGGGGTGGTATATGTGGGCGTGCATGTAGCAGAGCATTACGTGCGGGCGTGCGGCAGAGCATTGCGGGCGGGCGGGCGGCAGAGCAATGCTAGTAAGGGGCATGCAGAGTGCCATGCTAGTACGAGGCGTGCAGAGCGCTATGTGGCGAGCACTATGCAGCGGTCCTTGGTGACACTTTAAACATATTAGGATCACTTTGCAGTCACCAAAAAATGGCTCCGCACTGTGATCCTAAACGTCATCTTCCCTTTTCTTTTTGGAAACACCCAGATTGGGACGGGGAGCTGTGACATCACACACAGGAGAGCAGATTCTGGCCACTTTACTGCAGCTGTAATGTGAGCTACTTCTACAGTAGTTGTACAGTAGGATTTAAGCAGCTGCTCCCCCTAGTGTTTAAAAGTGGAAAATATCTAACTTTTAAAAAAAAAAAAATTATATATTGCTCAATTAAAAACAAATAATATTTAATTAAAACATGAATACTTTACAATTTTTCAGTTATTGAATTTTTTTTTTTTGGACGACACCTTCCCTTCAAATGCTATTTCTAATGGTTGACAGAGGCATTTAAAAACGTAACAATAGAGGGCGATGTTCCACCCGCAGCTGTTTGAGGCAGTTGAGGGCAGAATAACACAACTATGTCATGCTGGGAATAGAGGGGGCTCAGCACCGTACCCCACTCTATACACCCGCTACCGCCTTGCAGTGGATGACGGAAAGGGGTTATTCTTTTTTTAAAGAATAATGTACCTTACAATGAAATGCACAGAAATGTTGCCCAATACACAACTATACCTGCCGGCATGCTGTAGCTCCTAGAGGATCCATTATGATGTCTTAGTCGGCTGTACAGTAAACCTTGTCTTCTACAGCAATGGACACACTGGAGGAGAAAACAGCGATATGTCAATTGTGTGATCGATCGTCACCATTAATTTTTATCCCAAGTTTCATTAATGGCTTCTGCGGTTGTGTATCGTCTACTGATATTAGCAATAGGAACTGTGATGCCAATACTACAACAAGTGACCTGAGGTTACCCTTAAATGAATGGATGACAAACAGAAAACTGGGTTGTCTCAATCAATTGATACAATTCTCTTTGGCATGACGCAACAGTTTTTTTTCTTGGAATAATGCTTTAGTGGCTGGATAGTATGGTTACATACTTGTTACAGTGCACCCTGGTGTTCTTTTTATTCTCTCTTAGCAGATCCACCTACTGGGTCCAGGGCTGGAGAGAAGGAGCCGCTTCTAGTGCACTTATTTCTCCTGGCTGGCCAGTTTGACAGCAAATATAAGTCTGCTGCCCATGTATAAAAGTATACAGCCGCCAAGCAGCACTACTGAGCATGTGTGACCACCACCAAAGGACACACAAGGAGGACGTCTCAAAAGAGACTGAAAAGAAAACTAGGGGGCACCAAAACAAGTATATAACTAAAACATTGTTAAAGGGAGCCTTTCACCTACACACCTGCGGAACGGTCCAATATGGTAAGGTCTGAAAGGAAGTCGCTGCTCTCGGGTCCGGCGCCGCCTCTATCCTTGCGATCACCATCAGCCTTACTTGGTGAGGATGATGCGTCCTAGGTAATCCACACAGTGTCCTCCATTGTGCTACTGTACACGCACACTTTGCTCTGCCATGCTGAGGGAAGAGCAAAGTACTGTAATGCGCAGGCACAGGGAAAGATCGGAGAACACCTGCGCTGTGCATTACAGTACCCTTAGCATGGCAGAGCAAAGTGTGCGTGTACAGGAGCACAATGGAGGACACTGTGTGGATTACCTAGGACGCGTCATCCTCACCAAGCAGGGAGGACGGAGCTCACACAAGATAAAGGAGGCGCCGGACCCAAGAGCAGCAACGTCCACTGGACCTGACCGTATCTGCAGGCAAGTAAGTGACAGGTTCCCTCATCTCTGGGCATCACAGACTTGGCCCTATCTTGGATATCCTCATACCTAACCGACCAAACTTTCAGCGTCTCCCACTCTCACACCACTTCCTCATCTCGCCCCCTATCTGTCGGTGTCCCCCAAGGCTCAGTTCTTGGACCCCTGCTGTTCTCCATCTACACCAGGGGTGGGGAACCTTTTTTCTGCCGGGGGCCATTTTGAAATTTCTACCAACCTTCGGGGGCCGCACAAAACTATCAACTTGAAAATTACCCTAATATATTTGGTCAAACAATTAACTCACTGTGGTGGCTGGAGCTTCTACTCTTTGGTGCAGCTGTAATATTAGGCGATGTTGATCTTGTTGCTTTTCACAACTGCTTTTCCAGGTTTGAGTTGGCTGAGACTGCTGTATATACATCACAGGGGAGGGTTGGGAGGAATATAGATCACTGGGGAGGCTGGGGGCATAGACATCACTGGGGGGTACATACATCACTGGGGGATATCTACATCATTGATGGGGAGCACAGACATAGCTAGGGAGCATAAACATTTCTGGGGAGGGCTGGGAGGAATATACATCACTAGGGAAGCAGCAGGGCATAGACGTCACTGGGGGTACATACATTACTGGGCGGCACAGACTTCACTGGGGGTATATACACACCACTGGGTTGCACACACATAGCTGGGGGGCACAAACATTGCTGGGGTTCTATACATAGCCGGGGGCAGACAGCCCTTGGGGATGCCGAAGGGACACAGACAGCCCTGGGGGCACAGAGAATGATGGGAGAGGCTGGAGGCACAAACAAACCTGGGGGACGCTGGGGGCACAGATGGCACAGAGACGGATGGGAGAGGCTGAAGGCACAGACAGACCTGGGAGAGGCTCGGGGCACAGATATCACTGGGGATACTGGGGGGGGGGGCACAGATCACTGGGGAGACTGGGGAGGGGCACAGAGATCACTGGGGAGACTGGGGAGGGGCACAGAGATCACTGGGGAGACTGGGGGGGCACAGAGATCACTGGGGAGACTGGGGGGGCACAGAGATCACTGGGGGAGGGCACAGATCACTGGGGAGACTGGGGGGGCACAGAGATCACTGGGGAGACTGGGGGGGGCACAGAGATCACTGGGGGGACTGGGGGGGGCACAGAGATCACTGGGGGGACACAGATCACTGGGGAGACTGGGGGGGCACAGAGATCACTGGGGAGACTGGGGGGGGCACAGAGATCACTGGGGAGACTGGGGGGGGCACAGAGATCACTGGGGGGACTGGGGGGGGCACAGAGATCACTGGGGGGACACAGAGATCACTGGGGAGACTGGGGGGGGCACAGAGATCACTGGGGAGACTGGGGGGGGGGCACAGAGATCACTGGGGAGACTGGGGGGGGCACAGAGATCACTGGGGAGACTGGGGGGGGGCACAGAGATCACTGGGGAGACTGGGGGGGGCACAGAGATCACTGGGGAGACAGAGGGGGGCACAGAGATCACTGGGGAGACTGGGTGGGGGGGGCACAGAGATCACTGGGGAGACTGGGGGGGGCACAGATCACTGGGGAGACTGGGGGGGGGGCACAGAGATCACTGGGGGGGGCACAGAGATCACTGGGGGGGGCACAGAGATCACTGGGGGGGCACAGAGATCACTGGGGGGGCACAGAGATCACTGGGGGGGCACAGAGATCACTGGGGGGGCACAGAGATCACTGGGGGGGCACAGAGATCACTGGGGGGGCACAGAGATCACTGGGGGGGCACAGAGATCACTGGGGGGGCACAGAGATCACTGGGGGGGCACAGAGATCACTGGGGGGGGGCACAGAGATCACTGGGGGGGGGCACAGAGATCACTGGGGGGGGCACAGAGATCACTGGGGGGGGGCACAGAGATCACTGGGGGGGGCACAGAGATCACTGGGGGGGGCACAGAGATCACTGGGGGGGGCACAGAGATCACTGGGGGGGGCACAGAGATCACTGGGGGGGGCACAGAGATCACTGGGGGGGGCACAGAGATCACTGGGGGGGGCACAGAGATCACTGGGGGGGGCACAGAGATCACTGGGGGGGGGCACAGAGATCACTGGGGGGGGCACAGATCACTGGGGGGCACAGATATCACTGGGGGGGCACAGAGATCACTGGGGGGGCACAGAGATCACTGGGGGGGCACAGAGATCACTGGGGGGGCACAGAGATCACTGGGGGGGCACAGAGATCACTGGGGGGGCACAGAGATCACTGGGGGGGCACAGATCACTGGGGAGACTGGGTGGGCTCAGATCACTGGGAGGGCACAAATCACTGGGGAGAAAGAGGGGCACAGAGCGCTGGGGAGCACAGGCAGACCCGGGGGAGCTTGGAGACAGTTAGAGAACTGGGTGAGGCTTGGATCACTGAGCGCTGGAGGTGGCCGCGGGCACGGAGGTCGCTTCCGGCGCGCACAGAGAGGAGCAGCCACCGCCGGGTACACGGAGCTGCCGCCGGGTACAGGAAGCCGCCGCCAGGTACAGGAAGCCGCTGCCGCCAGGTACAGGGAGCCGCCGCCACCGGGTACAGGGAGCCGCCGCCGCAGCCGGGAGAGCATCCGCCACCGGGCACAGGGAGAGCCGCCGGGAGCAGGGAGAGCCGCCGGGTATAGGGAGCCGCCGCCGCCAGGTACAGGGAGCCGCCGCCACCGGGTACAGGGAGCCGCCGACACCGGGTACAGGGAGCCGCCGCCGCAGCCGGGAGAGCATCCGCCACCGGGCACAGGGAGAGCCGCCGGGAACAGGGAGAGCCGCCGCCGAGCACAGAGCGCTGCCCGGCACAGTAAGACCTGGGGGATGATTGGCATTTGGCAGTCAATCCTCTTGTTTGATTGTAGGGCACCTTAAGCCGACTCCACCTACAAAGTACGTCCTCACGTAGGCAGTGCCAGCGTGGGGACGTAGTCTTTCAGGTATAGGAAATGCAGCGTTCAGCATTGAACGCGCTGTGTGGGGTTTTAAAGGGCCAGCCGCTAGCAAGATGCGGCTGCCGCCCCAGCACTACAGTTCCCGGGAATCAGCCCGGGGGCCGCAGAAAAAGTCATCGCGGGCCGCATAGGCCCGCGGGCCGGAGGTTCCCCACCCCTGATCTACACCTTCAGCCTGGGACAGCTCATAGAGTCTCACGGCTTTCAGTATCATCTCTATGCCGATGACACACAGATCTACCTCTCTGGACCTGACATTACCTCTCTACTAACCAAAATCCCACAATGTCTGTCTGCTATTTCATCCTTCTTCTCTGTGCGATTCCTAAAGCTTAACATGGACAAAACAGAGTTCATTGTCCTTCCTCCTCCTCACTCATGTCCTCCAACAAGCCTTTCCATCGAACTTGATGGTACTTACTCTCCCCAGTCTCACAAGCTCGTTGCCTTGGAGTAAAGGGGGCTTTACACGCAATTGTAGCGATAGCGAGCGTGTAAGTACCCGCCCCCGTCGCGCATGCGATTCTTTGTAATCGCTGCCGTAGCGAACATTATCACTACGGCAGCGTCACACATACTTACCTGGTCGGCGGCGTCGCTGTGACTGCCGAACAATCCCTCCCTCAAGGGGAGGGACGTTCGGCATCACAGCGAAGTCACTGCAACGTCACTAAGCGGCCGGCCAATCAAAGCGGAGGGGCGGAGATGAGCAGGACGTAACATCCCGCCCACCTCCTTCCTTCCGCATTATGGCCGGCGGCAGGTAAGGAGACGTTTCTCGCTCCTGCGGTGTCACACATAGCGATGTGTGCTGCCGCATGAGTGATGAACCACCTGGATAAACAACCCTTACCGGTTTTTGAGTTTGGGACGACCTCTCCATGGTGAACGATTTTCACCATTTTTGAGGTCGCTTAAGGTCGCTGGTCAGTGTCACACGCTGCGATATCGTTAATGACGCCGGATGTACGTCACTAACAACGTGACCCCGACGATAAAACATTAACGATATCGTAGCGTGTAAAGCCCCCTTAACCCTCGACTCTGCTCTATCCTTCAAGCCACACATCCAAGCCCTCTTCCCCTCATGCAGACTACAACTCAAAAATATCTCCCGGATCCGTGCTTTCCTTAACCAAGAATCAGCAAAAACATTAGTGCATGCCCTCATCATCTCCTGTCTCGACTACTGCAACCTCCTGCTCTCTGGCCTCCCTTCCAAAACTCTTGCACCCCTCCAATCTATCCTAAACTCTGCGGCCCGCTAAATCCACCTCTCCCCTCGCTATTCCCCAGCCTCGCCACTCTGCCAATCCCTTCACTGGCTTCCCATCGCCCAACGACTCTAGTTCAAAACATTAACCATGACATACAAAGCCATGCACAACCTGTCTCCTCCCTACATCTGTGACCTAGTCTCCCGGTACCTACCTGCACACAACCTCAGATCCTCACAAGATCTCCTTCTCTACTACCCTCTCATCTGCTCTTCCCACAATCGCGTACAAGATTTCTCCCGTGCCTCCCCCATACTCTGCAACGCTCTACCTCAGCATATCAGACTCTCCCCTACCGTGGAAAGCTTCAAGAGGTACCTCAAGACCCACCTCTTCCAACAAGCCTACAACCTACAATAACCCTCAGTCCAGTAGACCACTGCGCAACCAGCTCTGTCCTCACCTATTGTACCACCACCCATTCCCTGTAGGCTGTGAGCCCTCGCGGGCAGGGTCCTCTCTCCTCCTATACCAGTCTGTCTTGTACTGTTAATGATTGTTGTACGTATACCCTCTTTCACTTGTAAAGCGCCATGGAATAAATGGCACTATAATAATAAATAATAATAATAATAATAAAATCATTTCAACTTAATTATTTTTTGTGTGGTCCAAAATACAAAACAAATGTATAATCCTAAAACAGAGGCATACAGATAAATTATTTTTTTGCCTAAAAATCTGCTACGATGAGAAGAATCCAATAATTGTTGATTGTCAAGTGTTTCACAAAGTTAGGGGATCAAATATGCTTGTATGTGGCCACTATAGGATAACGATCTGATAGCCAAAATCACAGATCAGTGCTTACCTCTGGGTACACAGCAGATGCTCCCAGCACAGACCTGTACAGCGCAAACATCCTCGCAGCTTTGTAATCTACTGACTCTGCGTACAAACCTATAAAAAGACACATCTTTAACTTTCTATAGAACTTAGCAGCTGCTAAGAGATAATCCTAAGCCTACACATTACAATATATATTAGTATGTTTGGTACCTTCATGTGCATCATTTGATGCAGTGTTTAATGAGATGTCAACTAGTGATGAGCGAGCACTACCATGTTTGGGTGCTCGATACTCGTAACTAGTGATGAGCGGGCACTACCATGCTCAGGTGCTCGGTACTCGTAACTAGCAATGAGCGGGTACTACCATGCTCAGGTGCTCAGTACTCGTAACCAGTGATGAGCGGGCACTACCATGCTCGGGTGTTCTGTACTCGTAACTAGAGATGAGCTGACAGTACCATGCTCGGGTGTTCTGTACTCGTAACTAGAGATGAGCTGACAGTACCATGCTCGGGTGTTCTGTATTCGTAACCAGTGATGAGCGGGCACTACCATGCTCAGGTGCTCGGTACTCGTAACCAGTGATGAGCGGGCACTACCATGCTCGGGTGCTCAAAACTAGCAATGAGCAGGCTCTACAATGCTTAGGGTTCACGGTACTCGTAACCGGTAGTTGGACGCTTGGATGGGTGCGACTCGTTCACCGAGCATAACAGAAGTCAAAGGGAAACTCGGTACACGAGTACAGCCCATCTGAGCACCAACTGCTCATTTCGAGCACTGATCACCCAAGCATGGTAGTGCTTGCTCATCACTAATGTCAAGTGATCCTAAATAGTTAACACTGAGAAGTGCCTCAAAAAAACAAGCAACTTTGCAATTTACTTGTTATTAAAAATCTCTATTCTCAAGAATGGATCATTTTTTAGTGCTTGTTGCCAAGGTTACCGGCCACCGCTGCAATCTATCGTGGGTCACTGATCTCCTATGCAAGAAACACAATGCTTAGCGGTGTTATCCGTCACTGTAATCCTGTCTAGAGGGCCATTTACACGCTGCGACATCGCTAACGATATATCGTCGGGGTCACGGTGTTTGTGACGCACATTTGGCGCCGTTAGCGACATCGCAGCGTGTGACAGGCAGGAGCGACCTTAAACAATCGCAAAAGAGGCAAAAATCGTTTGTCTGAGACAGATCGTTTATTTATGAAAAATCGTTGTCTGGTCAGTAGCGATGTTGTTCTTCGTGCAGCAGCACACATCGCTATGTGTGACACCGCAGGAACGAGAAACATCTCCTTACCTCCGTCCACCGGCAATGAGGAAGGAAGGAGGGGGGCGGGATGTTACAGCCGCTCATCTCCGCCCCTCCTCTGCTATTGGACGCCTGCCGTGTGACGTCGCTGTGACGCCGCATGTACCGCCCCCTTAGAAAGGAGGCGGATCGCTGGCAACAGCAACGTCGCAGTGAAGGTAAGTCCGTGGGACGGGTGTTAGCGATGTTGTGCGCCATGAGCAGCGATTTGCCCGTGACGCACAACCGACAGGGGCGGGTACGCTCGCTAGCAATATCGGTACCGATATCACAGCGTGTAAAGTACCCTTGAGATGATGAGACTGCTGAAAACTCTTGTGTACAGAAAATGGAGTGTGAGCCTAAAATTAGGTGTAGCGGTCAGAGTCAAAATAGGAAGATTTCAAATATTACATATAGTAAGTTTGAAAGTTGTGGGGGGAACCCTTTAATCCAGTTGATTGGCAGCCGGTTATACCCCAATGCAGCAGGGAACCGGTGGTTAATAGCATAATTTTGGCAGTTACGACCTGATGGCAGGTTCGCCCCAATGGGGAAGTATAAAAGTGGCAGATAACCCCTATAATAGCAGGAGGCAGCAGGCACGCCCATACCCCTCACTCTGCGCCCATACCCTTCGCTTCTGCATCACTGTGACCCTCCGCCCTCTCCTCCTCTCTGCAGCCAGCCCGTTATTACACTGTCTATTAATGGAGGTTATGGATCTGTGCATCACATTTCTTGGCAACTTTGTAAAATAATACAAATAATAGTTACCACCCGCATCAGCGATGTCAGAACTGGGTCACCCAGGGTGCGTACAGCACTGTTATGTCATGTCACCACTTCAGCCAATTAGAGGCCTCTATTAGGCTGCCAGGCAAATTTATTCAGTGGGGACAGCAGCCTAATAGAAGTCACTGATTGGCTGTAGTAGTCACATGGTATAATATGACCGGGACGGTGCCGGGGGGTATGGGTCTAATATTTGTATTTTACACAGGTAGTGCTTTATTTATAGAGACTCTCCGTATGGTGGGCACACCCTGGGCCCTGAGCAGAGGGTCAGTAGCACTTCGCTTTGGACGCCATACGCTGGTGGAACACACATTAATGACCTACAAGAGCCCGACTCACCTGCATGCAGCTCACACCCCCACGTGACTATTCTTCTCCCCACGTGATGACAGTCTGCGTAATGACGTCATTGCGGATCAACAACAAATCTGACCTTCTTCCCAGAATTCCGCGCCCGGACGCCACCAATACCCACATTCCCCTCAGGTTATTACCGTTGATAAATAAATATAATAGGGGTTTTTTTTCGTGTTTTACCAGCTGGGGATGAAATTCCTATGGAACTGGAAACATAAAATATTGCCTTAATTCTAGTGAATAAAGTCAACTCTGCTGCTACCGAGAATGGTTTTACCCGGAAATGACGTAAGGCGTGCTGTGTGGGCGGAGCCTTTCTTTTGCACTTCCATCGTGCTCGGTGGCGGTGTCCGGGCCTCCGGGGCTGAAAGTTCCATCTCGTGTCGCTTCCTCGGGGTAAAGGACATAAAGAAGTCCCGCACCGGAGAAGACCGCCATCATGGTGAGCGCGGCATGTGCGGGCTATAGCTGGCGGGCACGCTGGGACTCGTAGTACCCCTACTGAGCACGCTGCGGCCTATCAGATTTGTGGCTCTTACACCGCGTCCTAGTCTGACTCCTGATAAACCATGTTTCACTGGGAGGCTCACACTTGTACTGGGCGCTTTATTATTGAGATGACAAAAGCTGATGGGCCTGTTCTAGCCACTGGCTGCTCCGGGGCCGTATGTGTCCGTATCCGCATTCTGGGTTTCTTCTGGTTTGTTATATGGGAGAGCATTGTACTGGGGGCCTCATGTTCCACTATTGACAAGTGAAAGCTAAGAAAAGGACAAGCTCAATAGGGTCTCATCTCAGAGGCAAAAGTGTTAACAGAATAAAACAAAGAGAACATACACTACTTTGATACCATAGTAGTAGTTTGTCCTGAAGACGTTTATCAATTCAAAAAGCTTACACCCAATAAAACTACTTGGATTATATATTCTACTTCTCATCTCGGCTCTTTCCAATACAATTTTGATTTCTCACTGTTTAAAATGTGGATCAGAAAATGGAAGACTTCAACATAGTTAAAGGGAACCTGTCACCAGTTTTATGGCCTATAAGCTGCGGCCACCACCAGTGAGCTCTTATATACAGCGTTCTAACATGCTGTATATAAGAGCGCAGGCCGCTGTGACAACATAAACACTTTATAATACTCACCTAAACCGGTTGCTGTGGCGCTGTTCCCCGGGACCGGCGCTTCCTCTCTCGGCCATCTTGCTCCTCTGTCTTCTGAAGCCTGTGTGCATAATGCGTCCACGTCATACACACTCGCCGGCACTGAGGTCTGAGCATACTACAATACTTTAAGCAGATAAAGTGCGCCTGCTCAGGACCTCAGTACCGGCGAGTGTGTAAGACGTGGACACATCATGCACACAGGCTTCAGAAGACGGAGGAGCAAGATAGCCGAGAGAGGAAGTGCCGGTCCCGAAGAACAGCGCCGCCCACAGGACCAACCAGCACCGCAGCGACCGGTTTAGGTGAGTATTATAAAGTGGTTTTTATGTTCTCACAGTAGCCTGCACTCTTATATACAGCATGTTAGAATGCTGTATATAAGAGCCCACTGGTGGTGGCCGCAGCTTATAGGCCATAAAACTGGTGACAGGTTCCCTTTAAAGTGTTCTTGGATCATGTGGTAATAGGCCGTCAGTCTAAGATCATCAGAGCCTGACACTGAGCACCTCCAACCAGCAGCAACCACAGGTGAATGGTGCAGAGAGCTGATCTGAGTCCTGAGGACGGCTGAACACTGGGGATGCCAGACCCCTAAGGATCTGATAGCGATGACCCATCCTACGGGGCAGTCTATATTATATGACCAGAGACAACTTTAAAACCTTCTAGTGGTGAGAAGTTTCATCTTGTGTAGGAAGCCACAGTGATACTGTGCAGCAGAAATATCAGAACGGGATGTCTGGTTAAAGGGGTTCTTCAAGAATTGTTATAAAATAATGCAATAATGTATATTTTAAAATCCCTTTATTTAGCAAAAAAGTCTTGCTTTATCTATTACACTCCCAGGATTTTAGAGATGGCGACAGCCATAAATCCGTGTGCAGTGTCTTAGATTTCAGAGCAGCATCCGGTCAAGCACCCTGAATCCCCATTCCTCTATTCATTAAACCATACAGAAGCCTGGATGGAGTGAACAGAAGATAAACCCCTTTCTTCAGCTGACGGTGTATGCACATCCATCTCAGTCAGCCTGACAGGTTTAGTGCAGACAGGATGTCTCTCGCTCTTCATGCAGTCTGTTGGAGGATGGGTGCACACTGCTAGATGGAAGTTGCCATCTAAAATCCTGGCAGTGCAGGATATGCAGCATACCTTTTTGCTGAATACAGACCTTTAGAAAAATGTTAAATATTTAAAAGTATTTTACTTATCACATTCTCACACAACCTATGTAGAAAAATAAATGTTTTCACCTATCTAGTGTCAACTACTGGGATCGGCACTGTTCTGCTGTATGGGGCACTTACATTCCCATTAAAATGGAGCTCAGGGCACATGCTGGACCCTTGCCCCATTTATTCCATCTGTGGCTGCTGAGCGCTGCACTCAACTTTTCAAAGCAGTCCCTTAGGGAATTAATTAGGGGTGATCGAATACCTCAAATATTTGGCATCGCGAATATCCGACGAATAGGTCGTCGCTATGCGATTATTCGATGCGTAATGCAAGTCTATGCGAAACCCGAATAGTTGTTGTTCGGGTTTCCCATAGACTTACATTGCGCATCGAATATTCGCGAATAGTTGAATAGCGGCGACCTATTCTGCAAATATTCGCGAAGCCAAATATTTGAGGTATTCGATCATCCCTAGAATTCATGTATCCAATCTGTCGCACTATATTGCAATAGAGATGGCAGTTGTCCAAACTGGTGCTGATGGGCACAGGTCCCTGCAGCCGGACACCCCAACCGATTAGCAAGTTATCGCTTCTCCTGCAGGTTAGTGATGATGTGTTTTTACTGGGCTTAGTATCCACTCTAGAGTATAATCACCTGTAATTTGTACAGTTGCCCCTTTTATCTTTCCAGACACTCCAGCACAAGATGCAGAACTGATTGTCAGTTGCAGAATTGCCTGTTGCATATCTGTGCCGTGTGAATATACACTGACTCGTGCCATCTGGGCAGGATCTGTTTTTTCTTAGTTTCTTGTATTTTAGTAAACTATCCTGTTCATATTGTGTAGAATCGGTGCGGAGTTCTTGTCACCATCTGTTACTGACCCTATGGCTTCCTCCTTTTCTACTTGTAGCCTCAGAACGACTACATTGAGTTACACCGTAAGCGGTACGGATATCGCTTGGATTACCATGAGAAGAAGAGGAAGAAGGAGGGCCGAGAGGCTCATGAGCGATCACAGAAAGCTAAGAAACTTATCGGCCTGAAGGCTAAACTCTACCACAAGCAGCGCCATGCCGAGAAGATACAGATGAAGAAAACGTACGTAGCTCTTTCGGCAATTCATAGAACATGGTAGGTCATTGAATGGCATTAGTCCGCATTTTCACATGTCTTTTCCTTCATCCAGTATTAAAATGCATGAAAAGAGGAACACGAAACAGAAGAATGACGAGAAGACGCCAGAAGGTGCAGTTCCCGCTTATCTGCTGGACCGAGAAGGGCAAAACCGAGCCAAAGTTCTCTCCAATATGATCAAACAGAAGCGAAAAGAGAAAGCAGTGAGTGACGTTTGGTTCGTAAATTGGTCAGGTGTCCTATCCGTGTACTAGAGTCTTACTCATTATTTGTTTATATTTTTAGGGTAAATGGGAGGTTCCTCTCCCCAAAGTCCGCGCTCAGGGGGAAACAGAAGTGCTTAAAGTCATCCGCACAGGAAAGAGGAAGAAGAAGGCTTGGAAAAGGATGGTCACCAAAGTTTGCTTTGTCGGAGATGGATTCACACGAAAACCTCCTAAATATGAAAGATTTATCAGACCCATGGTGAGTGTGATAAGTTACGGTTTCCATTTTCTAATCTGGACATAGGATTGTAGTGTCCTCCATCCTTAATATAGGCTCAGATTGGGAGCCCTAAAGTCCATGGAAAATAGGGAATTCGTTTGATGTGACAGGTAATTTTCCACAGACCTGTAAATGTCCCAACTCTCATCACACATGCTCAGGACCAGGTTGTAGCCAATAAGACTGTCTGACATTTCTTAGGGTACCATCTCACTAAACGACGTACCAGCGATTCCGACCACGATACGACCTGGTCAGGATCGCTGGTATGTCGCTATAGGGTCGCTAGTGAGCTGTCAATCAGGCAGATCTCACCAGCGACTTGTGTAACGATGCTGCACTTGGTAACCAGGGTAAATATCGGGTAACTAAGCAAAGTGCTTTGCTTGGTTACCTGATATTTACCCTGGTTACCAGCGTACACCGCTTACAGGCTGCCAGGGCTGGCTCCCTGGAAATGTAGCTAGGGTACACATTGGGTTACTAAGCAAAGCTTTGCTTAGCTACCCGATATTTACCCTGGTTACCAGTGTACGATGCTTAGTCGGTGCTTTTTGGTCTCCCGCCGTCAAACACGCCGATGTGTGCTGCACAGCGGGAGACCAACGAGCAAAAAATGCACCAGAACAGCGTGAAATGATCAGCGATTTCACAGCAGGGGCCAGGTCGCTGCTTAGTGTCACACACAGTGAGATCGCTAATGAGGTCACACAACCTGTGACTCAGCAGCGATCTCGCTATGTGAGAAGTACCCTTTACACTGGCTAATCAGCTGATATCTCTGGAGGAAGCTGCAGGCGGCCACTCGTATTCCTGCAATTTATGACGCCTGTAATGGATAACCTGCCATGTACTGATGGGTTGTGTTAATTATCTGATCAATAAGACAGTAGGGTTCTGAGTGGGAAACAGTGTTTTGCACCTGGACAGGAACATTTGTGCCACAGCTCTTGCAGTGTGAAAGAATAGACATCACTCTGGCACATCAAGAAAGTGGTTTGTTTTTTTTAAAGGGAACGTGTCAGGTGCAATTTTCACCCAGAACCACGAGCAGTTGTGGCTGCATATTGCTAATTCCTGCCTAACCGTCCCTGTATACACTAGCATAGATAGAGATGTTTAGAAAAAGTATTTAGAAAGATCTTTTATGATATGCTAATGAGCGAGGGGACTAGGCGCAAGGGCTTTGTTTCCTGACATGCACTCTAAGCATGTTAACACACCCACAGGGGTGGGCTAACATGCTATTCAATGCCCATTCCTCAGCGTCCTCGGTGGTGACGTGCATTCCTGTGTTCGTTGTCGCTGCCTCAGACGCCAAGTTTAGGCTTAGTGCGCACGAACAGAAGTCCCCGGACCTCCAGTCATGCGCGCTACACCAGTTTGAAGCCGGGACGTGTACACCAGGCTTCATAATGCACATGACCGGAAGTCTGGGGATCATGCGCACTGAGCAAAAATCCAACGTCTGGTGCGGTGGCAGCAGAGGGGAGCATGACCATGCCTCTGACTGCACATTCATTAGCATGTTAGCGGGCCCACTAGCCAAGAACCGCTATTAGTTCTTGGTGCATACAGGACCTGACAGGTTCCATTTAACACTGGAGCTACACAATGGGTTTATGGTTTTAGCTACAGGTAAAATATACCTGTGTACTGTGTTAGCCAGTAGATAGATCAACTATTGAGGACTTTCACTTTTTAATTTCTTTTTTTGGGGGTGTATTAGCTGTAGCATTTCTTGGTTGCATCCTAATATAACCATAAAGGGCGTATTAAATGGCACATCCATCTTTCTCATGACCACTGGGGCCAAATGCTGATCTCCTCAGTGGTTACGTTTGCATGGGCAGTGATAGGTTGCAGCAGTCGTGTGAATGAAGGACATGCCATCATCGCTGCAGGACTGGCATTGGAGTAAATGGGCAAATTATGGTTTGTTTGTTTTTTTATTTTAACCCCTTTATAGCAGTTGGCCAGTTTGAATGAACAATGTATTACCCTGTAGAAGGACTTGCACTAGAAAGATTACTGTAAACCAAACTGAATGTGTCCTAGCAGGTGACTGCTCATCTAACGTGTCGATGGATGAAATATATTCCATTTACATACCCTAAAATGTAAAATGCAGCATTCATTAGTCCTTCTAACAGATTATACTTCACGGGCAAGGCAGAAATGCGCTCACCTAAAATGTGGACGAGTGTATGGAGGTAGACAGCAGTTATTCATAATTGTGGATGTTTTTTTATCATTCACAAACCAGAATTTCTTGTGTTTTCCAGGGTCTACGTTTTAAAAAGGCTCATGTGACTCATCCTGAACTGAAGGCCACATTCTGCTTACCTATCCTGGGTGTAAAGAAGAACCCATCATCGCCCCTCTACACCACCTTAGGCGTCATCACAAAGGGAACAGTCATAGAGGTGAACGTCAGCGAGCTTGGTCTGGTCACACAAGGAGGCAAAGTTATATGGGGTAAGACGTCCATTCCTAACCTGCATTTGATTGTCCTTTATACTATGATGATGCTAATGTATTGACATTCATTGTATTTATTTTTTTCTTCCTTAAGGAAAATATGCACAAGTCACGAATAACCCAGAAAACGATGGCTGCATTAACGCAGTTTTACTCGTATAACGTTCTCTTTGGCTGAACGTGGACTGGATTCTGCTAGAAGTAACAGGCCCATATTGGGAGATCACCTTCTGCTCAGTGTAATAAATGTTTTCTGTTAATAAGTGGGCATTATTGGTCTTTATTCAGTTTTAAATCAGATAGCGAGAACAATTTTATATGGGAACAGAACGGCTTTCCCCAGCAATAATGGTAAAATCCTACCATGCTGATCACCACCGGGCAGCATCTGATTCTAAAGGTGTTATCTTCATGTGACCCCCTATGAGGCCATGATTCAGTTTGCTGGAAAATGCAGCTGCTTCTCTCCCCTTTGCTGTTTGGGCTAATTATAACCTGAACCTGTCTTCATACAGTGCTGCCGTTTAAGTCCTGTCCTCAAGTATCATGCCAGATCCTTAAAGCACTCCAACTAACTTTTTTTTTTTTATTTATTTCATGAATATATGCATGTTAGGCTGGCTTCAGATGTCCGTGTTTCAGGTACGTGTGACATTGTTTTTAAAACAGATGCCACCATGTTATTTGCTGTTATTCACACGTCTGTGTTTTCACACGGACCGTGTGACCTCTCATGACCCCGCACGCATGTCCGTTTTCTTTGTCGCTCCATTGGGAGACCCAGACAATTGGGTGTATAGCTTCTGCCTCCGGAGGCCACACAAAGTATTACACTTTAAAAAGTGTAACCCCTCCCCTCTGCCTATACACCCTCCCGTGCATCACGGGCCCATCAGTTTTATGCTTTGTGTTGAAGGAGGCACACATTCACGCAAGCTCCACATATTAGTCAGCAGCAGCTGCTGATTGTATCGGATGGAAGAAAAGAGGGCCCCCACGGGGCCCCCGGCATGCTCCCTTCTCACCCCACTAAGTCGGCGGTGCTGTCAAGGTTGAGGTACCCATTGCGGGTACAAAGGCTGGAGCCACATGCCGTTTTCCTTCCCCATCCCTTAGAGGCTCTGGGAGAAGTGGGATCCTAACCGGTCACCTTTCACTAGGACCGGGCTCCCTCCGCAGCCCCTGGGGGAATCTGACGGACAGGAGACTGGGTATCATCAGGGACAGGCCCTGCATCTAAAAGGTACTCTGTGTCCCCTTGGGGACGGCGCATGGAGCGCCTGTGTTACAGACGCTGCAGCGGCTGCTGTTTTTCTGTGACGACCGGGACTACCGCGCTGACCGCGCCTGTTCGTCGGCCGCGTTATTAAATTTAGTCCCCGGCTTCTGCGGCCTAGTACCATAACTCCCGCCCCCGGGCCTGCCAGTCAGGGGTAAGGGCGGGACGGTCGACTGGACGTCGGCAGTGAGGGCTGGAGCATACTTAGGTGTTCTCCTCCCCCCTCACTGAGCACTGTGGGGCACCAGATTCCCGCACTTTATTAGTCACCGCCCACGGCTCCCTCCTCCCCTGAGAACTCTGGCAGCCATTGTTACAATCACTTCTGCCGGTGGAGGATTTCAGAACGAGCTCTGCAGCTCTGGGAGGCCCAGGCGGGGAATCTGGTGGACACACAACCGCTTTGGGCGGTCGGTAAGCCACACCGGTTACCAGGTGCTGGCCCCCTAGGGTGCCGAAGTGTGTATATATATATATATATATATATATATATATATATATATATATATATATATATATATATATATATATATATATATATATATATATATATATATATATATATATATATATATATATATATATATATAATGTGTGTGTATATATATATATATATATATATATATATATATATATATATATATATATATATATATATATATATATATATATATATATATATATATATATATATATATATATATATATATATATATATATATATATAGTATACATTTTCTCTGTTCGGCCGCATTATTTTGCTTTTGGCTATATACCCTCACTGATCACTCTCAGAGGAGACAACAGCATGTCGTCCGCAAAGAGCAAGGGTGCCAAGGCACAGGCTTATTTTGCAACCTGTACCTCATGTGCGGCTATGTTACCTGCAGGTTCCACCTACCCTCACTGTGTGCAATGCTCGGCCCCTGTGGCACTCACTCAGCCGGAGCCTCGGGCACTGGTGGGACCCTCGGCTCAGGTAGAACCGCCGGCTTCCACTGTCCAGGGGGCAGGGACAGAGTTTGCAGTTTTGGCTGAGAAACTCTGAGTCGCTTTCACAGTCCATGGCTCAGTCTATGGACAAATGGTCTGATAAGATCCTAGAAGCCTTGCAGTCCAGATCGGTAACACAGGCCCAGGGCACTGTGAGTTCATCGCCCCCAGGCCCCTCTCGGTCGGCGCAGCAAAGTGCTCCTGGGGTGACACCTAGGTCCCACGGTGAGGACTCCGACACGGTCCGCAGTCCCAGACCGGCTAAGCGGGCTCGCTGGGAACCTTCCCCGACTTAATCACGCTGTTCGGGGTCTCAGCATGAGGACTCTCTGGAGGATGAAGCGGAGGTCGCAGCTCAGGGCTCTGATCCTGACGTTGCTCTCAATCTAGATACACCTGAAGGGGACGCCATAGTAAATGACCTTATAGCGTCCATTAACCAGGTGCTAGATCTTTCTCCCCCAACTCCACCTATAGAGGAGTCGACTTCGCAGCAGGAGAAGCACCAGTTTAGGTTTCCCAAACGTACACGGAGTGCGTTTTTCGATCACTCTAACTCCAGAGATGCTGTCCAGAAGCACAGAGCATTTCCGGACAAGCGCTTTACTAAGCGCCTTAATGACACACGTTACCCCTTCCCCCCTGACGTAGTTAAGGGTTGGGCTCAGTGTCCCAAGGTGGATCCTCCAGTCTCTAGACTGGCGGCTAGATCCGTAGTATCAGTGGCAGATGGTTCATCGCTCAAGGATGCCACTGACAGGCAAATAGAGCTCCTGATGAAATCCATCTATGAAGCCATAGGCGCGTCTTTTGCTCCGGCCTTTGCAGCCGTGTGGGCACTCCAAGCTATCTCAGCTTGTCTGTCTGAGATTAATGCGGTCACACGTACCTCTGCTCCGCAAGTTGTGTCTTTGACTTCTCAGGCGTCGGCCTTTTCGTCCTACGCCATGAACGCCGTCCTGGACTCTGCGAGCCGTACAGCGGTAGCATCCGCCAATTCGGTGGCAGTCCGCAGGGCCATGTGGCTACGCGAATGGAAGGCAGACTCTGCTTCCAAGAAGTTCTTAACCGGTTTGCCATTTTCTGGCGACCGTTTGTTTGGCGAGCAATTGGACGAAATTATTAAACAATCCAAGGGAAAGGACTCGTCCTTACCCCAGTCCAAACCAAACAGACCTCAGCAACGAAAAATACAACCGAGGTTTCGGTCCTTTCGGCCCTCAGCCAGGTCCCATTCCTCCACGTCCAACAGGTCAGAGAAGGGCCAGAGGAACTCTTCTGCATGGCGGTCTAAGTCACGTCCTACAAAGACCGCCGGAGGAACCGCCTCCAAGGCGGCCTCCTCATGACTTTCGGCCTCCCCAAACCGCATCCTCGGTCGGTGGCAGGCTCTCCCGCTTTTGCGACGCCTGGTGGCCACATGTCCAAGACCGATGGGTGAGAGACATTCTGTCTCACGGTTACAGGATAGAGCTCAGTTCTCGTCCTCCGACTCGTTTCTTCAGAACATCTCCGCCCCCCGAGCGAGCCGATGCACTTTTTCAGGCGGTGAACACTCTGAAGGCAGAAGGAGTTGTGATCCCCGTTCCCCTTCAAGAACGTGGTCGCGGTTTTTACTCCAACTTGTTTGTGGTGCCAAAAAAAAAGGACGGATCATTCCGTCCCGTTCTGGACCTCAAACTGCTCAACAGACACGTGAGAACCAGACGGTTCCGGATGGAATCTCTCCGCTCTGTCATCGCCTCGATGTCCCAAGGAGACTTCCTAGCCTCAATCGACATCAGGGATGCTTATCTCCATGTGCCGATTGCACCAGAGCATCAACGCTTCCTGCGTTTCGCCATCGGGGACGAACACCTTCAGTTCGTGGCACTGCCTTTCGGCCTGGCGACAGCCCCACGGGTCTTCACCAAGGTCATGGCAGCAGTGGTGGCGGTCCTACACTCTCAGGGCCACTCGGTGATCCCTTACTTAGACGATCTTCTAGTCAAGGCACCCTCCCGGGTGGCATGTCAACACAGCCTGACCATTGCTCTGGAGACTCTCCAGAGGTTCGGGTGGATCATCAATTTCCCAAAGTCAAAATTGACACCGACCCAATCACTGACTTACCTCGGGATGGAGTTTCATACTCTCTCAGCGATAGTGAAGCTTCCGCTGGACAAACAGCGTTCACTGCAGACAGGGGTGCAATCTCTCCTTCGGGCCCAGTCACACTCCTTGAGGCGCCTCATGCACTTCCTAGGGAAGATGGTGGCAGCAATGGAGGCAGTTCCCTTTGCGCAGTTTCATCTGCGTCCACTTCAATGGGACATTCTCCGCAAATGGGACAGGAGGTCGACGTCCCTAGACAGGAACGTCTCTTTCACTGGCAGCCAAAACCTCTCTTCAGTGGTGGCTTCTTCCCACTTCTTTGTCGAAGGGAAAATCCTTCCTGCCCCCATCCTGGGCTGTGGTCACGACGGACGCGAGTCTGTCAGGGTGGGGAGCGGTCTTCCTCCACCACAGGGCTCAGGGAACCTGGACTCCGACAGAGTCCTCCCTTCAGATCAATGTTCTGGAGATAAGGGCAGTGTATCTAGCCCTAAAGGCGTTCCAGCGGTGGCTGGAGGGCAGGCAGATCCGAATACAGTCGGACAACGCCACGGCGGTCGCGTACATCAACCACCAGGGCGGCACACGCAGTCGTCAAGCCTTCCAAGAAGTTCGGCGGATTCTGCTGAGGGCGGAAGCCACAGCCTCCACCATCTCCGCAGTTCACATCCCGGGCGTAGAAAACTGGGAAGCAGACTTTCTCAGTTGCCAGGGCATGGACGCAGGGGAATGGTCTCTTCACCCGGACGTGTTTCAAGAGATCTGTTGCCGCTGGGGAACGCCGGACGTCGACCTCATGGCGTCTCGGCACAACAACAAAGTCCCGGTCAAGGGACAAGTATCGGCGCTTTCCGTGTTTTTTCAAAAGCGTCTAGCCAGGCTTCCGCAGGTCCGCACGTTCCTGCAGGGAGTTTGCCACAGAGTCCCACCTTACAAGCGTCCGCTGGAACCCTGGGATCTTAACAGGGTGCTAACGGCTCTTCAGAAACCACCTTTCAAGCCGATGCGAGATGTCTCTCTATCACGCCTTTCACAGGTGGTGGCCTTCCTAGTGGCAGTCACATCACTTCGGAGAGTGTCTGAGCTAGCAGCGCTGTCATGCAAAGCCCCATTCCTGGTGTTTCACCAGGATAAGGTGGTTCTGCGTCCGGTCCCGGAATTTCTCCCTAAGGTGGTATCCCCTTTTCATCTCAATCAGGATATCTTCTTACCTTCATTTTGCCCTCATCCAGTTCACCAATGTGAAAAGGATTTGCACGTGTTAGATCTGGTGAGAGCACTCCGGCTCTACATTTCTCGCACGGCGCCCCTGCGCCGTTCTGATGCGCTCTTTGTCCTTGTCGCTGGCCAGCGTAAGGGGTCGCAGGCTTCCAAGTCAACCTTGGCTCGGTGGATCAAGGAACCGATTCTTGAAGCCTACAGTTCTTCTGGGCTTCCGATTCCTTCAGGGCTGAAAGCCCATTCTACCAGAGCCGTAGGTGCATCCTGGGCATTGCGGCACCAGGCTACGGCTCAGCAGGTGTGTCAGGCGGCTACCTGGTCGAGTCTGCACACTTTCACGAAACACTATCAGGTGCATGCCTATGCTTCGGCAGATGCCAGCCTAGGTAGGCGAGTCCTTCAGGCGGCGGTTGCCCACCTGTAAGAGGGGGCCGTTTTTGGTTCTTTTTATCGAGGTATTCTTTTACCCACCCAGGGACTGCTTTTGGACGTCCCAATTGTCTGGGTCTCCCAATGGAGCGACAAAGAAGAAGGGAATTTTGTTTACTTACCGTAAATTCCTTTTCTTCTAGCTCCTATTGGGAGACCCAGCACCCGCCCCTGTGCCCTTCGGGCTGGTTGTTCTTTTGTGTACACATGTTGTTCATGTTGAATTGTTCTTTTGGTTCATGGTTTCAGTTCTCCGAACATCCTTCGGATTGAATTTACCTTAGACCAATTTATAAGTTTCCTCCTTCCTGCTTTGGCACCAAAACTGATGGGCCCGTGATGCACGGGAGGGTGTATAGGCAGAGGGGAGGGGTTACACTTTTTAAAGTGTAATACTTTGTGTGGCCTCCGGAGGCAGAAGCTATACACCCAATTGTCTGGGTCTCCCAATAGGAGCTAGAAGAAAAGGAATTTACGGTAAGTAAACAAAATTCCCTTCTTTTCTCCGGTAGCATGGGTGTCACACGGATTGCACATTGATGTGATCCGTGTGACATCAGTGTGACACATAGCAGAGAAAACACAGGTCTTTTTTAATAAAGATTTTCTATATTTACCCCTCTCCAGTGATGCTGTCTCCGGCTCTGCTGCCTCCCGCGTCTGACCCCCGCTCATTATACTCGCTGAATATTCAGTGCCCTGTGGAGCTGGAAGTGTGTGTGTGTGTGTGTATGTGCTCGGTGTATACGTGTGTGAGTGTATATGTGCTCAATGTATAAGTGTGTGTGTTGAGAACCTGGAAGCCGGAATATCACGGGGACAGCAGCGGGGACTCATCACAGTTCCCAATTGAACTCTGATGAACCCGTGAAGCTGTAGCGTGGTTGTCGCGGGGGTCATCAGGATGTCATCAGAGTTCATTGGGGACTCCAATGACCTCCTGGATGTCACTGTGCTTGCAGAATACTCACCTGTCCCCACGATGCTCTGGCTTCAAGGTCCTGAGTGTGGTGAATAATTGATGAATATAATGAGTGGCAGTCAGGACCGGGAGGCAACAGGTAAATATGGAAAATGTTTTAATTTCAGACACGTGTTTTCTCTGGTACCTGTCACGTATGCAAACACGGATGTCACGCATTATGACACACGTGTGACCATAACAATGCGTGTGACTGGTAACTGATTAAACACGGACTTCTGAAACTGGCCTAATATAGTGTGAATGTATTAATACCTACTGCCGCTGTCTCTGGTGTCCAGCGCTGGTCTTCTCTGCTTCTTACTGACATCACTATTCTGATTACCTTGATCCTTATGTTCTATGCAGGAGCCAGAAGTCAATTTTACAATGAAAGCCTATGTAGCCTTGTTCTGATGCTCCATAGGCTTTCATTGTAAAAGAGACTAGAGTGAAGAGTCAGTATGAAGACTGGTGCCATTAGGGAGAAGCAGAGAAAAACAGTAATAGATTCTGAAGAGAGCAGCTGTAGAGGAGTATATTATCACACTCTGGGCATGCTCACACTAGCGTACAACTTGTACGAGTGCTATCCCAACGATTTATCAGATAACACTTGCTCCACTGTGCTATAGGCAGTGATGACAAATGCTTTCTTTCTGCATGCCGATTTGACTGAAGAAAAAAAAAAATTGCATGCGGAGATTGGCAGTGTAAACTGGAAGACATTCTCCCATTCAAGTCTATGGGTGCGTGCAAAACATCGGACTGTACTCTTCTGATCCATGTGCAGTGTGATATATACAGACACAGACGATTAAGAAATCTTTCCATCTTCTCACCTGTGCTCCATTCTTTCGCATGTGAGAATTGGATCACTGTAAAATGATACTTGGCTTAAACTTTGAGCAGAGTTTGAGCTGAGTGTCATTTGCATAGTCGTGGCGATTCTCTTACGTCCGAGAATATACACTAGTGTGAGCATACCCTCATTTTACGTTAGATGCATGTACACTCAATGAATAAAAAAAATGTGGGAGGGCTTCTTTAACTTTCCTCAACAATCACTTATCGGCGGCCCCCATCCACATTACCGTTGGCTGAACCCGTTGATATTGGCCGATATTAGCCTAATTTGTATAGGAGAACTAGAATAAGCTTCTCGCCAACACTAGACCCATTAATTCAGGGCTGGGAAAAGTGCGGCCCCGGGTCACAATCTGCCTTAAGGCTTTTCCAGTCTGGCTTGTGAAGGGAGACAGCCAAAGTGCTGAAAACAATGGACCGCGGGCTGCCTGATGCCTCCGCTATTTAGGCCCTTGTCACACATCAGCTTTTTGCCATCAGTCCGACTGATGCAGCTGGATCCGTTTTTTTTTTTCTTCATTGACTTGTATTAGCGACGGAATGCAACGGATGGCCTCATGTTTCATCTGTCCGATGGATCCGTAGAAAATTCTCCTGCGGATGGAGACGACGGATAAAGTAACGTTCTTTGTCTACGTTGAAAAATCAGTCACCGTCCGTCATTTGGTAGAATAGAAGCCTATGGGTGCAGGATTAGTTGGAATCCTTCAAATGACGGAATCGGTTGCCAGATTCCGTTTTTTTTAACTGGGCATGCGCAAATTATTATTTAGCCCCCAGCTAGTTTGATCTGTCGAAAAAAATGGATCCATCGCATCAGTTTTGCCACAATCTGCGACAGATCTGTAGAGAAAACAGATTGTGACTGATGGCAAAAAACTGTTGTGTGAAAGGCCGCTTTTACACATCAGGTTTTTTTGCCATCAGGTGCAATCCGGCAAAAACATGAAAAAACGCATCCGGCGTCTGTTGCTTCTGGATGCATTTTTTCCCCCATAGACTTCTATTGCACCGGATGGCCTTGCGTTCCATCCGGCTTTCGCCGGATCTGGCAAAATTTGCTTTTCCAGCGGCCGGATGGCATGTTAAAGTGAACTTTTTTTGTCTCCGTCGAAAAAACGGATTGCGCCGGATCCAGCGCCGTACGGCGTTTTTTTATAATGGCAGCCTATGGACACCGGATCCGGCGTCATCCGTCATATGTCGGAACGTTTATTTAAACTGAGCATGCTTAGTATCAAAACAGATCAGTCAAAAAACGGAAGAAACTGATGGAAAAAACTGATGCAACGAATCTGTTTTTTCAACAGATCAGTTGCATTAGTTTTTTTTTGCCGGATTGTGCCTAATGGCAAAAAACTGATGTGTGCACTTAGCCAAAGGGGCCTTACATCCACAGGCTGCAGACAGCGGTGAAAACATTGGTGGAGGGACAGTGCTGCTGGTTCCATCTTCAACCAATTAGCAAGGGGTACAGCAGATGCTATGATATCACTTTGCGTGTGCTGTGCAGAGCGTTAGTGCACCGGCGGCAGGAGCAGAACACCAGGGGAATGGGAGCGAGGGGAGTATGTGAGGTAATGTGTATTGTATGTGTTTGCATGTACAGTTGAAATCAGAAGTTTATACAATCTAAAAAGACACATCTGCAGGTTCTTCTCACTGTCTGACATGAAATCAGAGTAAACGTTTTCCGCTTTAGGGCAAATTCTCTTCCTGAGATCTTGGCTGATTTCTTTTGACTTTCCCATGATGCTACACAAGGAAGCAGTGTGTTTCAGGTGTGTCTCTAACTCAGGTGTTGCAAATGAACCTATCAGAAGCTTCCAAAGACATGACATCATCATATGGGCTGTCCCATATTGTTTCAAGATATTGTACTTCGTGTATGTAAACTTTTTACTTTGCAGACAGTAATAATGCGTTAAGGCCTTGTGCGCACTTTCCGGATTTTACCACGGATTTCCTACGGATTTGCTGCATGTTTCACTGCAGAAAATGTTCATAATGTCTCTGCAGTGATTCACCAGCAAATCTTATGGGAAAAAAAAAATGCTGTGCGCACTAGGCGGATTTTGACAGCTGCATGTTTTGCTGCGGGATTCCCGCAGCAAAAACAATTGCATGTCACTTCTTTTCCGCAGATAGCTGCGGGATTTCAATCCATTGACAGTAATGTAATCGTGATATCCCGCAGGTAATATCGCAGGTAGCAAATTCTGTGCGGTTCATTGCTTTTTCCTGCATTTTTTCCCTGCAGGATTTTGCGTTTTTCAGGACATAATGTTCATCACTGCCTGCGTTTTGCAGGGAAGTGATGTCATTATGATAGGAAAAGGAAGCGGATCAGAGTAAACACACACACATCACACTCAAACACAGACATATAGAATACACATACAAATCGAACGTACATATAAAAAAAAAAAAACGCGGGCTCCGCCATATTTTTACCGTCCAGCCGAGGTAAACACCCAGCGGTGGCCCGGTATTCTCAGGCTGGGGAGGGCGAGGACCAGGGTTAATGCGCCCCCCTCCCCTGCGGCCGAGAATATCAGCCCGCAGCTACCCCGCAACTGTCGCATCCATTATGTGACAGTCCCGGAGTGTCCCCGGCTCTTCCAGATTGCCGTGATGCGGTGGCAATCCAGGTAATAAGGAGTTAATTGGCAGCAGATCGCTGCCATTTAAGTCCAGGCTTAATCATGGCAGCGTCTGTGAGACAGCTTTCATGATTAACTTGTAAGTAAAGTGAATAAACACACACCGAAAAATCCTTTATTTTAAATAAAAAAGCCCCCTCTTTCACCCCTTTATTAACCTCTCCCAACACACAGCTTCGGCGTAATCCACGCAGGTCCCACGACACTTGCAGACTTCTGCAGCCGCGTCTGATACACTGTACTTAATGCAGCCTCGTAACGAGCCTGCAGAAGTAACCACAGGTCATTTCTCACGGTCGGTAATGTGAACACATTACCGCTCGTGAGAACTGCAGTGTGTCCTCACAGGGACTCTATCTATTGATTGATCTGTCCTCTATTGATTATCCCCTTTATCCATCTATCTATCCATTATCTATCTATTTATCCATTATCTATCTCTTTAACTGTCTCAGAAGGAAATTACCTTTTTTTTTTTTTCTTTTTTTTTCCCCCCAATGTGCTTTATTGCATTGAATGCATTAAAACACGTACCAACCTGTGGAAAACCGCAACAAAACGCATGCGGATTTCGGTGTTTTGGGGTTTTTTTCCCTGCGGGTGCGGAAATCTTTCAGAGCCTGCGGAATTTTCTTAAGAAAATTCCATTTTCTAGTGCGCACAGGACCTAAAACATTCTCTCATTATTCTGGCATTTGGAAAATCTAAATAATTTTGCTTCCTAATTGACCTAAAACGGGAAAGATTTATTCTGCTTTCATGTTAGATAATGAGAAAAATCCGCAGATGTGTCTTTTTAGTGTATGTAGATGGGGATTAGAATGTAGATAGGGCAGTGACGGACATATCATTGGTGCAACCGTTCAGAGAATTGCAAAGTAGGTGGAATTGAGCATTTTTATGAGTTATTGGACTGAAAAGGGCGCATATACTGTTCTTGTACACTGGCCCTTTTCTGTGTCTGCCAGTGATATAGGAGGCTATGTGAGGGCTCATGCTGTATTTAAGAGATTGTGAGGGACTCATAATGTATATAGGATCTTACTGCATATAGAGGGGCTATATGGGGGCTCATGCTGATTACAGGGGAGCGGTGTAGGGTCTCATACTGAATATAGAGGGCAACGTGAGTGTTCATACTGTATGTAGGGGGTTGTGTGGGGATTCACACTATATATGGGGGCTGTGTGGGAGCTAATGCTGTATATAGGAGCATGTCCGCATAAAGGGAATCTGTCACTTGTAAAAATGTTATTAACCTGCAGCTATGCTGTTAATCTGCACGTTAATAGCATTTGAAACCTGCCCGGCACTTGCACTTTGAACCCCGCTGCTGGGAGGAAATTAATTCCCCCTGGCAGCATCACGAGGGCGGCCTGGGTTCAGTAATCGCTCTGTGGATAGGGAGCGGTGACTGTAACATCCCCCTTCATTGACTGACAGTTGGCTCTTATGATGAGTGCAGTCAGTCGGTGCGGGGGGCCGTCGCTCTCCATACACACAGTGATGACTGACCTTATGCCGCCTCCTTAATTGAAACACAAACGTTGTGGGGGAGGGGAATTAAAGTTCATTTCCTCTCAGCAGCAGGGTTCAATGTGCAGGTGCCGGGCAGGTTTCAGATGCTATTAACCTGCCAATTACCCCCATATCAGCAGGTTAATAGTATTTTTCCACACGACAGGTTCCCTTTAATTCTGCTGAATATTAAGTGGTATAATAATTATAATATACTAATATTGAATAGAATTAATTACAGTCCATTAGTTTGGCCCTCTACAGCAGTTATGGTCTCTTAATTGGCTCCCTCGGGAAAATTAATTGTCCACCCTAGCATTATGTTAATGTTCTGAAGGCTCCAGGCATATAACAACAGTTGCCCCCCCCATTCATCGTTTGGGGTTTACGTAACTTTTTGCCTTTTGGTATTTGTTGCTGGGTTTGGGGGGGTTGCATCAAATTCTTCAAAATGGCGCACATGGTTCATGAATTTTGCAGAAAGTCAATCGTTTTTATTTTTCTCATTGCAGTGTTTCCAAAAAAGTAGCACGTTTTGCAAAATGGTGCAAAACTTGAGCCAGAATACCAGGCGTACATAAAATCACTCCGGGCCGGGGGATGGAGTAGATTTGCGGCAAATGTTGAGACTTTTGGAAAAATCGCAAACTAATTGGGTAAAAACCTCTGCAAACGCTAAACTCTGGCCAAATTACTGAACAGAATAAATTAAAAAAAAAGCAGACTATCATACACAAAATTGGCTTTAAAAAAGGTGAAAATTAAAAGAAGAATTAGGTGCAATGGAAAAAGGAGGGGGGAAAATGCTAAAAACCTAGACAGAAAAAACGAGCTGATGCAATGATAAATCGGGACTCGTATCTACAGGCTTTGTTTTGGAGTAAAAGTGAACTGATATATGTGGTAAGATGAAAAGTTATGTTCACCATATCTTAAATGTATAGAAGAGTTGCAGATAACTGCAATATATCTGTGCAGTGTGAATATACCTATACTTGGGATAAGCACACCTTAGTCTTCTCTCAGAGGCTGTAAGGTCAGTTTCAAGTATGGTCCGTCCGCTGGGACTTGTGCTCTTATCCGGACCTTATAATACAGCCGTCTGACCTAGGTCGGTTTCACACATTCAATATTCATGACATTGCAGCTTAAAGTCTCCTCACTGGAATGGTGTGTCTGTCTCCGCAAGGAGAATAGCTTCCCCTTTAGACCCTGTCTCATACGACCAGATCAGATCTCTAACTTTCCACTGACTAGGGACAACCATCTGGAAACACTGTCAGCAAATTGAGGTTCTGATCGGCCATAAATCCTAAGTCATATGACCAGGCTCGTTAAAGGGTCACTTTTGACTTTTAGGATTCCTACATGCAATAGGTGGCACTAGAGTTTGTCTACTTGTTTACTGAAGACACGATTTGCAATATTAATGACTAAAATACAGACTATACAAACAATGGCCTCATAGGCAGATATGAAACTATTGAGTCCAGGGAAGAAGACCTATGGACTGTGCAGAAAATGTAGTCCATACTTGGACCAGGAACATGGGTGCTGTGAAACCCACCCAAAGGTGCATTCATGCGACGGTGGTTTACGGTTCTTGCTGCAGTGTTCTGCCCGATCGTGGGTCTCCTGACCTGAAGTTACCATCTAATAGGCATATATGAGTTAGGCTGGGCATTGTGGGCGCAAAATAGACCGTAAAGGTATAAACATATCGATCGGGAAAAACCTGTGGCTTTGCAACATTAACCAACAATCCTTGACGTTACTCATCAGTGACACCGCGTCAGTTTTCCGGGATTGTAATTTGCATTCCATGTTGTATTTAAATGAGCTGTTAAAGGGAACCTGACAGCTGATACATTCTGCCCAATCCATGGGCCGCATGCGTCAGACGCTGGCTGTATGATTATTGTCAAGTATGTTTCACTCTGAGTCGCTGCAGTGTTTAAGAGGAAAACGTAGCCTCCAGGGACCAAGCTGCACAGCAGATCAGTTGAGCAGGCAGGTCCCTGGCGGTATCTCCCCAACCTCTACCCTGTACTAACATGTCTTTGTTTATACGCGCACATAGGCAGAGACCTGTCAATCACTGTTAGCAGGCGGAGCGAAGCCACTGGGGACCCACCTGTCCAACTAATCTTGTGCTCAGTCCCAGGTCAACTATTAAAGTATGTTTTCCTCTTAAACCCCGCAATCTTTTAAACATCTCACTTAGCTCATACCGCCAGTGGCTGATACATGCTGCCCATGGATTGGGCAGCATGCATCAGCTGTCCGGTTCCCTTTAACACCTATGGGCCAGACCCTGATTTTCCCTTGCATCTGCCTCCAGAGCTTATTTTAAAGGAAAGGAAGCACTACCAGTGTGACATGTGGATCAGGCAGGCAGGTTGTCAGTCATTACATGTCTCACACTGGTAACTCACCCTTTTATTTAAAATAATCTCTGTAGGCAGATTTTCAGGGAGATGAGTGTTTGGCCCATAGATCTAAACAGCTCATTTATACATAAGAAAAATCTGAATATCTCTGGAATAAGACATTGGATTGCAAAAATCAATATTTCATTTTAATCAGTTTCCTATGACCCACATGGCCAATGCAGCCCAAAAAATTGCAACAAAAAATGCAGAGCAGTTTGTTATTGCATACTTTGGTAAAACTGCAGGAAAAAATGCAGCTCGTTCTCACTCGCTTTCATACTCTGCGCTGAATCAGAAATCTGTGGTGATATCTGCGGTATGAATGGAGATGATTTTGGGTCTGTAGCTGCAGGGAATGTAGACTGGATTTTATTTGCAGCATCTCTCGACATCTCAGTCATAATGTTGGTACCGGAATACACAGTGGATTATCGGCTCCATGTTCGCCTTGTGTGAACGTTCCCTATAGCGTGGATTATTGGGAAAACGTAAAGACTGCACATGATCTACACACTGCAGTTACATCGCAGCTAAAACCGAGCTGGCACGTGGTGCAGTTTTTAATCTGATTGCACCGAAAAGCAGTTTGATTGATGGTTGCCTTCCCACGTTGTGGCCACGGTGCATTTTTTTTCTGTCTCGACTGGGACAAACATGTACTACTTTGCTGCAATTTTAAAAAAAAATTTGGCCAAAGTGTTCCAGCTTTACCACAATCACAGTACCAAAATGCAATGTCTGAATTCAACCTTAGGCCTCCTTCACACATCAGTGATTCTGGTACATATGATGCCGTTTTTATACGTACCGGAATCACGGACATACACAGACCCATTCAAATCAATGGATCTGTGCACACATCAGTGACTTCTCACGAACCGTGTGCTCTGCACAGAGACAAGTCTGTGTTTCTCTGGCTCCACTGATGTCACACGGACCACACAATGTGATCAGTGTAACACATTACGGAGAAAACACGTGTCTGAAATGAAATTAATTTCTATACACACTTGTCTCCAGCGATGCTGTCTTTAGCGCTGTTGTCTCCTGCTTCAGGGCCGCTCATTATGCTCATTGCATATTCACTGCATTGCGGACCCGGAAGCAAGTGTGACCACAGCGCTGGAGTGTCCATACTACGGATAGCAGCATCGGGGACAGGTGAGTAAAAAGTTCCTGTTCCGGAGAACACACGTGTGCCAAAATCATAGCACATGGAGGGACATACACACCTTCAACACGTCCGTGAAAAACGTGTGTGTTTTTCACTGACGTGTGAAAGAGGCCTTATTCAACCTGAAGGCATCAAACTGATTTTATGATCAGTCAATCTGATCAGTGTTTTCTCCTAATCTGGTGCACCCTGGTAATGGCCCGATCAACCACACATGTCCGTTGTAGCAGGAGTTCTATGTAGTCTACCAGAGATGGAGCTTCTGGTATCGGCCGATGTCCTAAGTGACGGGTCCAACTCCAGTTTCCTACCTGTATGTCCTATGTCCCATAATGAGCCTGAGATTTTCCAACAGTCAGAATATACTGGATAAAATACATTTGTGGCATAACATTAAAGTCAGGAATACACAATTTAAGGGAAATATAAATATTCAAAAGTGGTTTTACTTCAATAAACTGGAAAATGTTCCATAACATGGACTCCTCGCCGGCTTCCATTATGTATCACTGTGCTTTTTGCTAGCTGTCAACAACTCGGTGCCAATGTGTGAGAAATATGGGACTTGGGTAAAACACAAAACACAAATCGAAAAAAATAACATGAACCAGAAAACTTTAAAATTGAACAGATACAAATGCCTGTGAACTATGTACCACAACTTTATAGAATAAAAAAAAAAACAACCTAGATTTATTCTGCTTTACAAATTGTGTGAGGGAGAACATGTATGTCGTATACTACAAACAGCTAAGCTGATAACTTGGCTCTTCTCTTGGGTGGTCCTCTATAAGCCCTGGTCTTCCTGCGCAGGCCACCTCTCCTGTCTACTTTGGGGACCTCTGTTTCCGCTTCCTCTGAGCTGCTCTCACCACCTCTCTCTATATATTTCTGAGCTGACTGATCGTTCTCCACGGATCCTTCAGACTGTTCTCCAGAAATACTCCTCTGTCCTTCAGATTGTGGCTTCAATGCTACATCCTGAAGTTCAACCACAAGATGAGGACCTTGCCGGAGAAGAGGCAATGTTTCTGCAGAAACATGAACGGTTGTTTGTTCGATGTTCAGGGTAGATGTTCTATCGGTGTCTGGACACACTTCTGCAGAATTGCCCTCGGTGTTACCAGGAAGACCATTATTTGTTGGGTCCTCAACTGGTAGACTTGCCTCAGGGGATGTTGCTGCCATTTTCTTTTTTAATTCCTCATCTTGTATTTCTGTTGATTCATCTTCAGTTATGATGTTTTCATGCAAGGAAGTCTCCAGTTCCACCGGATTAAGGACCTGTAAAAGATTACACAAAGTAAAAGTTACAGGGGCCACCTCATGTACAGATCACGTCAGGTGTGACCACCTCAGCCATTCACTGAGTTTTGATAATTTGGCTCTACAGTTTTAGTAATGTAGATGTGTTAAGCCTGTCTAATGTTGTCTGCTCCCGCACACTTAAAGGAAAGTATGGCATCATTCAGTATTTAGCATGTACAAATTGCTGTTTGTGGTAACATATTTTCTGTAATTACTTCCATATGGTCTAATTATAGGGGAAAATATTTATTACGTATAAGTTCCAAGGGTTCGATATGATAACAGAATAAGCTCCTAACCAGTTCTGCAGCATCAAAATGGAGCTGTACCACCCATACTAGGATGTGCAGCTGCAGAGTAATGTGTATCTGCAAGTGTAGAGAATAGGCAGCCTATGGCAGACTCCCCACTGAGAAGACAGAAACCTTTTATTACTGTTGCCGTCATTTACTACTGCATAGTTTATCATTACTAAATACACAAAACTGTACATAGGAGTGGCAAATATACCAGGGGTACTCCAGGAGAAGGTCTCGCGGTCCGCATAATGCCGTGTCCGATGTTTCTCCCAGGCGGCTGTATTTTGCCGCTCCCCGGCCCGAAGTGGGAGTCGGCCATTCTCCGAACCGGTTGTCAAGCTGACAGACGATTCAGGGAAGGTGTAACATGCTGGCTCCCAGCAATCACCTGTTCTTGTGTTTTTTTTTAGGCACAAGTACAATTGAAGCCCTCACCACCAGCACTTCTGGGTCACGGCAACATCAGCAGAGTGATCAAGTAATCTGATCATGCAACTGGCATCATTCTGCTGCGTCGCAGAAGAGGAGTGAATGTTGGTATGCTGAGCCCTTTACTAGAGCTTGAGAAACTAAAAATATAACAGGGAGGGCTGAGATTTATGGAAACAATATATTAGGAGTGTAACATGTGAGGAAACACTATGAGAAGAGGGTGATTGAAGCAGAAATAGTATAAGGAGGGGTACTTGTGAGTTGGCAGTTTGAGGAGCAAGGGGGACTTTTGACGAGACAATATGGCAGTATGGAAAGCAGAGGGGACCTGTAAGGAGACAGTGTGGCAGTATGGAAAGCTAAGGGAATGTGTGAGGAGACAGTATGGCAGTATGGAGAGTGAGAGGGACCTGTGAGCAGACAGTATGGCAGTTTGACAGGCAAGGGGGACCTATGGGGAGCAAGAGGGATCTGTAAGAAGATAATATAGGGAGTGTGGAATTTGTGAGAAAGCTACACTGGGTATGGAAAGTATTCAGGCCCCTTTAAATTGTTCACTCTTTGTTTCATTGCAGCCATTTGGTAAATTCAAAAAGTTCATTTTTTTTTTCTTATTAATGTACACTCTGCACCCCATCTTGACAGAAAAAAAACAGAAATGTAGAAATTTTTGCAAATTAATTAAACAAGAAAAACTGAAATATCGCATGGTCATAAGTATTCAGGCCCTTTGCTCAGACATTCGTATGCTCATAAGTCACATGCTGTCCATTTCCTTGTGATCCTGCTTGAGATGGTTCTACTCCTTCATTGGAGTCCAGCTGTGTTTAATTAAACTGATAGGACTTGATTTGGAAAGGCACACACCTGTCTATATTAGACCTCACAGTGCATGTCAGACCAAATGAGAATCATGAGGTCAAAGGAGCTGCCCAAGGAGCTCAGAGGCAAAATTGTGGCAAGGCACAGATCTGGCCAAGGTTACAAAATATTTTCTGCAGTAATTAAGGTTCCTAAGAGCACAGTGGCCTCCATAATCCTTAAATGGAAGAAGTTTAGAACCACCAGAACTTTTCCTAGACCTGGCCATCCAGCCAAACTGAGCAAACATGGGAGCAGAGCCTTGGTGAGAGAGATAAAGAAGAACCCCAAGATCACTGTCGCTGAGCTCTAGAGATGCAGTAGGGAAATGGGAGAAAGTTGCACAAGGTCACTATCACTGCAGCCCTCCACCAGTCGGGTCTTTATGGCAGAGTGGCCCGACGGAAGCCTTTCCTCAGTGCAAGACATATGAAAGCCCGCATAGAGTTTGAAAAAAACACATGAAGGACTCCCAGACTATGAGAAATATGATTCTCTGGTCTGATGAGATGAAGATAAAACTTTTTTGTGATAATTCTAAGTGGTATGTGTGGAGAAAACGAGGCTCTGCTCATCACCTGCCCAATACAATACCAACAGTGAAAATGAATGAATGAGGCCAAGTACAGAGATATCCTGGAAGAAAACCTCTTCCAGAGTGCTCTGGATCTCAGACTTGGCCTAAGGTTCACCTTCCAACAAGACAATGACCCTAAGAACACAGCGAAAATAACAAAGGAGTGGCTTCAGAACAACTCTGTGACCATTCTTGACTGGCCCACCCAGAGCCGCGACGTAAACCCAATTGAGCATCTCTGGAGAGACCTGAAAATGGCTGTCCACCAACATTCACCATCCAACCTGACAGAACGGGAGAGGATCTGCAAGGAAGAATGGCAGAAGATCCCCAAATCCAGGTGTGAAAAACTTGTTGCATCATTCCCAAGAAGACTCATGGCTGTACTAGATCAAAAGGGTGCTTCTACTCAATATTGAGCAAAGAGTCTGAATACTTATGACCATGTGATATTTCAGTTTTTCTTGTTTAATAAATTTGCAAAAATGTCTATATTTCTGGTTTTTTTTGTCAAGATAGGGTGCAGAGTGTACATTAATGAGAAAAAAAATGAACATTTTTGAATTTACCAAATGACTGCAATGAAACAAAGAGTGAAAAATTTAAAGGGGTCTGAATACTTTCCATACACACTGTATATGAGGATAGGGAAAGGGAAAATGAGTATGGAAATAATATGGGGAGTGGTGGGGGTCTGTGAGGAGACAGTATGGGGAGTTTGGTATATGTGAGGCGTGGAGGAGGGAAATGGGTGCAGAAACAGTATGGGGAGTGAGCGTGTATGAGAAGACATATGAAAAATGAAGAGTGGAAATGTATGAGAAAAGAGGGGAAAAAAGTGTAAGGAGACAGTATGGGGGGAAAAAAGTAAGGGGGCACAAAATAGAGGCTAGGTAGTGGGGGGGACAATGTGAGGGCACAGCAAAGAGGAGACAGTATGCTGAAGATGGGGAGCATCATAAGAAGGCACAGAATAGAGACTGGGCACTATAGGGGAAACACAGAGTGAAAGGATAATGTGAAGAGGAGGCTCAGTATGGAAACGAGAGGGCATTGTGTAGGGCATGTACTATAAGAGGGACAGTGTGGTGTCATATTTTGTGCAAGGAACACAGTGAGGGGCAATTTATTCAGTGGCTCTGTGTAGGACATATATTTTTATTCAGGAGCATTATAATCATGTAGCTATTTGTAAGAGCACCGGGTCGTGATGTGCTGCAGCAGACCTGCAAGACATACTGTACATCTATAGAGATGAGCTGTAGATGTACAAAGTCATCATGACGTCTGGACAAGATGAAAGTGAAGAAAAGAATGAGAACAACTCCAATCGGATAAGTTGCCATCTATAAGGTACCCGGGTGTAAATGTTTATTTGTGACTAGCTGTACTACCCGGCTTCGCCCGGGTTAATAACTGTTAACAAAATAGAATGTATTAACAAAAATGTATTCTGTACACAGAAACCACAAAACAAATAGATAGAAATGTAATTATTAAAAGGCAAAAACTAAGCTAATAGAAGCATTTCACAACATATATTTCAACACCACAGATATTCCACACAGATTTAACTAAATTGGCCAAGTAATGTGCTCCGTCTGTCTCTTTCCAGGTGTGTCTCTTTCCCCGTCTGTCTTTTTGTCTGTCTCTATCTCTCTGTTTCTTTCACCATCTGTCTCTTTCTAGATGTCTCTTTCCCAGGTTTGTCTCTTTCCCCGTCTGTCTCCCCGTCTCTTTGTCTGTGTCTTTTCCTGTCTGTCTCTTTCCCTGTCTGCCTCTCTCTGTCTCTATTTCTCTGTCTCTTCCTCCGTCTGTCTCTATCAAGGTCTGTGTCTTTCCCCATCTATCTTTGTCTGTCTCTCTGGCTGTCTCCTCCTTCCGTCTGCCTGTCTCTGTCCCTGTCTGCATGTCTGTCTGTCTCTTTCCCCATCTGTCTCTTTCCAGGTCTGTCTCTTTCCAGGTCTGTCTTTGTCTGTCTCTTTCACCGTCTGTCTCTATCTCTCTGTCTCTGTCTATCTGTCTCTCTGTCTGTCTCTCTCTATCCATCTCCCCACCGACATCTTATTACCTCACATATAAGCTTCTTATACTATGAATGTCTTTTGTTCCTATAGCAACCAATCACAGCTCCTACTAATAACCTGTAGTTCCAGGCTCCATTTACTTTAATGGAGGCATGTTTTTTGGAGAGTAACTGTAAAGCGCGGGGTTAAATTTTCCTGTCAAAACATAGTCTACGACGTTCCCTGGCTCACAGGGTGCCTGTGCAAGTTTTCGTGATTGTAAATGCGACAGTGCAGATACACTTTTCTTTTCACTTTTTCCCCATTATGTAGATAGGTGCAAAATTGATTGGTAAATTGGAACACGCGGGGTTAAAATTTCGCCTCACAACATAGCCTATGACGCTCTCAGGGTCCAGACATGTGAGTGTGCAAAGTTTTGTGGCTGTAGCTGCGACGGTGCAAATGCCAATCCCGGACATACACACATACATTCAGCTTTATATATTAGATATTGACTATGTCTCATCAGTACTGTGTTCCTGTATGGTCCACAGTCTGATGATGACTGATAGCAACAACTCCCAGCATCTCCTTACCATTGTTAAGAACATACTGGGAGTTGTAGGTTCATGAGATACAAATGTATATGGGGTTGACCTGCCATTACAATTGATTTATCCTGTACTAAGCTTGATTCTTGTATTGATGTAACGATAGTGGTTCTGGTGATGTCTTTCTGTAATGTTGGTGGTTCTGGTGATGTATTCATGTACTGCTGGTGGTTTTGGTGATATATTTCTGCACTGATGGGACTTTTGTACTTCTTTACTGCTGGTAGTTCTGTTAATAAAATCCTTTGCTCTTATTGGTTCTGATCCTGTACATGTGTAACAATCCATAACTTGTAACGTGATATATGGCCATGTTGATAAAGTATTCTGCCATATGCCAATTAAGTGTTACTACATTTGTATTTTTGTTGTATTTTTTGTGTTTAACACCACAGGGTCCACACACCCAAACCAGGACCTCCCCTGTTAGCATCACAGGGGTCCTGGGGGTACACTGTCCATGTGCGTAGGGGGCACACTGGAACAGTAGGCGCAGTAGCCGCAGCCCAGTTAACTCCGCTGGGCTGCTACAACAGGACTGGAACGATATGAGGGAAAGCGTGGCACCTGCCCCTAAGGTGCTGAGTCACAAATCTTGGCGTGACAGGCACCGGACGCCTATCCCTACTACCGCTTCCAGAACTAGTGGCTGTAGGCGCATTGTGGCTCTATCATGTGCATAAGAGCATATGCATATGAAGACTGCGCACCATGGTGCAGTCTCCAGGCCCTTTTAATACTTAGAATCCGCCCCAAACCCAGTCTGAGCCACAATGGCACCTCCAGGGGCCAATAGCGGAGTGCCACCTCATCAGTGGCGTCACCAGAGGACTATCCGAAACCGCCACGTCACTGATGACACAATGGCAGCACCGCCCCAAACATCCTACCAGTCATCGTCTGATGACCAATGATGGGGTGCCAGGTCATAGGGGCGGGCCTCCGTGAGCCAGTTTTGAGTGGTAACATCATCAGGAAACCTAATGCTATCCAGCCTATCAGGGCCTGCCACCTCACGGACATACCCAGTGAAGTCCTTACTGGACTTAAGCCTCTGATGCACTAAGTGTCTGAGCATGCTCAGTAGCCTGAACAATCGACAATCTCAGAAATAAGACTATCAGTAGGCACAACACAGGACTTGGACACAGAACGAAGTCCAAGTACCTGAGGAAAGAGGCTTTTCGCATCAAGTGTAGGAGCATGCTCAGTATTCTGAACTGAGGACTTGTGGTTATGTGACAACAAAATTCTTTAGGAAGAGCATTTAGTTGTCACATGACCACAAGTTATAAAAATCACGAGTGGTCATGTGATGACAATTGGGAGCAGAATCAGGGGCTGTCACTATCACTGACAGTTGGGAGAACCATGAAGAGCAGCTTGTTGGCATGTGACAGTAAGGCCTTGTGCGCACACTGTGTTTTTACCAGCGGTTTGTTTTGCGTTTTTGCTGCAGAAATCTCTTGAGAAAATGGTTGTAACCTTTCTGCAGACATTCCCCAGCAAAACCTATGGAAAAAAAAATATCTGTGCGCACACTGCGTTTTTTTCTCAAGAACATTCTTTCTGCAGAATTTCTTGAGAAAAAGAATGAGCATGTCACTTCTTTTCTGCAGGTACCTGTGTTTTTTGCCATAGATAATGGTGAAAAAACGCAGGGACCAACCTGTGGAAAAAACGCATCAAGAACGCGGTAAAAACTCATGCATTATTGGTGCGGTTTTTTGAACGCAAGTGCGTTAATCTTTCAGACTCTCAAGAAATTTCTTGAGAAAAATCCTTTTTCTAGTGCACACAGGGCCTAATGAGTGGTCACAACGACTACTCAAACCACTTGAGCGGGGGGAGGGGGTGCAAGCGGAATTGGAATTTTGGTGTTGGAAAATCTAAATCCGCCTATCTGTATATATAGCGGCACTGAGCTGTGGAGTATGCCGCTACCATTCCAGCAATGCTGTTTACTGATCTACTCCAGTCAGATTCACAATAACTCTGCAGGTCTGAAGACTGTATTTCCCCTGTAACTTGAGATGTAATGTCAGCTTCAAATAGAAGCAAAATACACAAAAATATTGTTATAAGTTCTCTTATCAGCTTAAAGAGGGGCGTAATGTGTAAAAAAAACCCAACAAAATAAAACAGAGCTGTGACCCCCCTGACGACCCAAAACTTTCCATCCTCTATGACTGTAATGTTAGTCACAGCGCTATATGCTGCCAAAAAGAAAGTGTGAAAAACATGATTTATTTATACATTTATTTACTTATAACTAGAATCAAGCAAAAACACCCGAGAGGTACAAATCAGTCGCTGCTGGGCACAGCCTGTGAGCCTTGTCCTACCTGCCGGCGTCCTCAGCTCCTGGGATTAGAAGGCCCAGGACGCCATCATGCCTGCATCACACGGGGATGGCGGCAGGTAGAAAGGTGTGTAGGGCTCTGGTCCAGCAGCCATGTCTGTGATCCAGCGCAGAGTCCAGAGAAAATGTAAGCTCAACATGGAACGGGGTGATAATTGATTGATTACTGGATGTCTGAACACCGGGACCTCCACCGATTCCAACAACAGGACATTAACAGACAAAAGTAGAGGGGGGTGTTCAAATGCCGCGCCAATGACCACTGTTCAGAGGTCAGATTAATGTATCTTTATTTTTTGCACAGGTCTACGCGTTTCTGGAGACTCAGCTCCCTTCCTCAGGACCGTCAGGCACAAAGAAAAACATCAAAGTGATTTGTTTTTCTTTGTGCCTGACGGTCCTGAGAAAGGGAGCTGAGTCTCCAAAAACGCATAGACCTGTGCAAAAAAATAAAGATACATTAATCTGACCTCTGAACAGTGATCATTGGCGCGGCATTTGAACACCCCCCTCTACTTTTCTCTGTTATCTGCCGCTTGGGTGGCTGCAGCCGTGGTCAAGTTTTATATGCGATTACAGTAGTTGCGACTCTCACAACTACATCTGGTGAGTAGCATTACTCCCCCCTCCCCCACCCCGCACATATTGGGGTAAGACCCTATTTGTGCTCTCTTTCCACAGCTTTTCTCCAACAACAGGACATTGAGATGCCCAAAAATTGCGTGATGGACCCAAAGTACCGCACCACTCAATGTACTGTCTATGAGACTAGAGCAAATGGCCGAGCATGTGCGGCCAACGCTCTCAGTTAATGGGGCATTTCACATCCTTTACTCACGCTCAGTGGGGTATCAGCGACTAGGAAGCCATCACCAAGGGGGAAAGTGGAAAATGGCCTAATCTTGAACTGGTTTAGCTGCTTTTATAATTGATGCAGCTGCAGGACAGAAATGTCTACAGTTTCCAATCAGACGTTTATCATGGATACAGAAAATGATATTTTTTTCCATTTGTAGTAGAACACTAGCTCGGTATCGTGGGCCACGTGCGGCCCTCTGCCTGTTCCACTCTGGCCCACAGACCAAGACAGACGAAGGACTGAAAACCATGGCCCGTTGGCTCCACCATGCCCTCCCCGGCTGCCCATGTGTGTACACCTGGGGATACAGCGCTTGGACGGGCTTCACAGGAGATCAGTCATTTTACAACCCACAGTAACATCGCAGATCATCACAGGTTTAACAGGACCAATAAAAAATCTAAAAAAAAAATATTACATTTTATTTTATGTTGGTAACTGCACCCCCCTCCTTCTCAAAATGCAAATAAATCTTAAGAAAAAATAACTAAAAATGAATATATTTTTTATGTCTGAATAAAGCGTCAGATAACGTCTATTCTATAAAGTGAACACCAAATGGAAGGAACTGAATTGGCGGAATCGCTGATAATCTTTGGAGACTTTGTCTCACCCACAAATAGAAGTGATCAGAGTGGTACGGACCCATGACTATGGATCCACGAGGGAGATGGGAAAAGCTCCAGGAGATACAAAGCTAAGGGCGGAAAGTAAGGAGGAATCGGAAGAAGCCGTCTCCGCTGGACCCCGGTGGGGCGGCTGGTGCACTCTGGCGACCTCAGCACACGGACACCGACATTACTGATATATTAGAATTTATTAGTAGTCGGATACAATGACTCCGCCGTATGGTCACGTCTCTAGGACAGCGGTGGGCACTGGGGGCTGAGGAAGTTGCGGGGCTGGACCATGCCGCCTTGTTTGCCCGCCTCGGCCTGCAGGGCGCTCAGCGCCTCTCCTATGGTGCTGTCTGCGATGTCGCCATCCACCTGGGCCAGGTATTTGTAGAGGAACACGAAGGTCTGATATGGGATGCGGGCGGCGCCCCCCTCAGGGTCCTCACTCAGGATCTCACAGGCAAACTTCAGGGCGGTGGTGATGCTGCCCCCCAGAGAGCTGCAGGCCAGAGCCAGGAACTTCATCCACTCCACCTCCCGGCCAGGATCGTCCAGAGCCAGGATGGCCAGCAGCTGGGCCTGGGGCAAGCACACGGCCCGCCAGCGCTGCTCCAGCTCCTCCGCCGGCACCAGCGCCCGGCCGCCCAGCTGTCTGTGCAGCACCCGCAGCAGCCCCGGGCTCAGCCCGCTGTCCGTCCTCTGCGTGGCCACCGGCATCTCCACCCGGTCCTTCACCGGCAGCGGCTCTCCGCGGGACAAGCTGCGGAAGTAAGCGGCCGACCACTGCAGCGTGTCCGCCGGCTGCGTCCGGATCGCCGCCTTGGTGAACTGCTTCAGCAGCTCCGGGAGCTCGGGAGGGACGGCGATCTGCTGCGGGCAGAACATGGGCTCCGGGAGAGGCATGGCGGGATAACGGCACACACCGGAGCGAGGAACACCGGCACAGCCAGCAACGGAGGACTCAGCGGTCAGTGTAGCGTCCTGTTACCAGGCAACAACTGCCAAGGCAACAGGGTTACGTTACTTGCGTCAGGTCACGTGGAAGAGACCTGCAGCCACTTTAGCGGCACCACCTGGCGGAAAGCGGAACTGCAGCATACACAGGAAAGCGTGACCAGGGCACAGAAGATACAGACTTACATCAACTGTATCCTAAATACAGATGACATATATATATATATATATATATATATATATATATATATATATATATATATATATATATATATATATATATATATATATACATATATATATATACACAGTACAGACCAAAGGTTTGGACACACCTCATTAAAAGAGTTTTCTTTATTTTCAGGACTCTGAAAATTGTAGATTCACATTGAGGGCATCAAAACTATGAATTAACACATGTGGAATGAAATACTTAACAAAAAAGTGTGAAACAACTGAAAATATGTCTTATATTCTAGGTTCTTCAAAGTAGCCACCTTTTGCTTTGATTACTGCTTTACACACTCTTGGCATTCTCTTGATGAGATTCAAGAGGTAGTCACCGGAAATGGTCTTCAAACAGTCTTGAAGGAGTTCCCAGAGATGCTTAGCACTTGTTGGCTCTTTTGCCTTCACTCTGCGGTCCAGCTCACCCCAAACCATCTCGATTGGGTTCAGGTCTGGTGACTGTGGAGGCCAGGTCATCTGGCGTAGCACCCCATCACTCTCCTTTTTAGTCAAATAGCCCTTACACAGCCTGGAGGTGTGTTTGGGGTCATTGTCCTGTTGAAAAATAAATGATGGTCCAACTAAACGCAAACCGGATGGAATAGCATGCCGCTGCAAGATGCTGTGGTAGCCATGCTGGTTCAGTATGCCTTCAATTTTGAATAAATCCCCAACAGTGTCACCAGCAAAGCACCCCCACACCATCACACCTCCTTCTCCATGCTTCACGGTGGGAACCAGGCATGTAGAGTCCATCCGTTCACCTTTTCTGCGTCGCACAAAGACACAGTGGTTGGATCCAAAGATCTCAAATTTGGCCTCATCAGACCAAAGCACAGATTTCCAATGGTCTAATGTCTATTCCTTGTGTTCTTTCGCCCAAACAAGTCTCTTCTGCTTGTTGCCTGTCCTTAGCAGTGGTTTTCTAGCAGCTATTTTACCATGAAGGCCTGCTGCACAAAGTCTCCTCTTAACAGTTGTTCTAGAAATGTGTCTGCTGCTAGAGCTCTGTGTGGCATTGACCTGGTCTCTAATCTAAGCTGCTGTTAACCTGCGATTTCTGAGGCTGGTGACTCGGATAAACTTATCCTTAGATGACTCTTGGTCTTCCTTTCCTGGGGCGGTCCTCATGTGAGCCAGTTTCTTTGTAGCATTTGATGGTTTTTGCCACTGCACTTGGGGACACTTTCAAGGTTTTCCCAATTTTTCGGACTGACTGACCTTCATTTCTTAAAGTTATGATAGCCACTCGTTTTTCTTGCCATAATACAAATTCTAACAGTCTATTCAGTAGGACTATCAGCTGTGTATCCACCAGACTTCTGCACAACACAACTGATGGTCCCAACCTCATTTATAAGGCAAGAAATCCCACATATTAAATCTGACAGGGCACACCTGTGAAGTGAAAACCATTTCCAGTGACTACCTCTTGAAGCTCATCAAGAGAATGCCAAGAGTGTGCAAAGCAGTAATCAAAGCAAAAGTTGGCTATTTTGAAAAACCTAGAATATAATACATATTTTCAGTTGTTTCACACTTTTTTGTTAAGTATTTCATTCCACATGTGTTAATTCATAGTTTGATGCCTTCAATGTGAATCTACAATTTTCAGAGTCATGAAAATAAAGAAAACTCTTTGAATGAGAAGGTGTGTCCAAACTTTTGGTCTGTACTGATATACTGTATATGTGTGTGTGTGTGTGTATATATATATAATGTGGCCAGCGGTGAGTTGCAGGCTGTAGCGTTGGGAGGTGTGGGTTGGCCTGGTATGTGGGCTGATGCTGTGATGTAGCCCTTGCTGGTATGTGCCCCTATCTTGGTGTAGCCACCATCCTGACATGTGCCCCCATCGTGGTATAGGTAGGATCCTTGTGTATGCAGCATCCTGGTCTGTGTCCCATCCTGGTATAGTCTCCATCCTTGTATGGCCCCCATCCTGGTATGTGGGTGTCTGTGTTTGATATGTGTCTGTGGGCGGTGTTTGATATGAGTGGGGTTGTGTGTGTGCGTGGTGGTTTGTGTGTGCCAGTGTGTGTGTGTATGTGTTGGACTATGTGGGAGTTGTGGTGTGTGTGTGTGGCTTCATTTCCCGCTGGCCATGAATAGTAATGATTGGCTCATGAGCACTCCGGGATGCAGCTCTCCCACTAACCACTGATGAATGCAGGGGAAGCACATGGCTACTTAAATATTAACACTGCAGTGAATGTTAAGTAGCCGCTCATGAATGAGTAATGAGCGGCTCCTTAACATTCACAGCAGTGTTAATCTTTAAGTAGCCATGTGCTTCCCCTGCATTTATCGTTGGTTAGTGGGAGAGCTGCGTCCCGGAGTGCTGGGTTCCTAGTGTGCCGCAGCTGTGTCTCCTCCGGTCCCCGTCCCTCTGTGTGTCTCTGTGTCACGGGGAAGCCCTGCGATGCCGCAGCTGCGTCTCCTCCGGTCTCCATCCCTCTGTGTCTCTGTGGCATAGTTGGGTCACTGATCTGCGCTTTGGGGCCTCCTGTGGGTCGGGGCTTAAGGGCGCTTTCACACTTACGTTGAACGACATCCATTGCAATCCGCCGCCTTGAGGAATTACGGTATCCATTGCAGGAATCCGTTTATTCCTCATAGGCTTCTATTAAGGGCGGATTGCAACGGATGGTCTTGCGTTGCATCCGCCCTGCATCAGTTGTTTTATCGGTGACCGTCAGTGCCCGTCGGGCGTAAGGAACACTGAATATAGCGTTTTTTGTTGCTGTAAAAAAACGCACTCCGCAGGATTCCGTCGGGATCCGTTAAGAGGCATAATGAATGTCTATGGTGCTGGATTCCGTCGCCATGTGTTTGGCGACGGATTCCAGTGCAGGATTGCATCACGTTCTACTGAGAATGCTCAGCATGTCCAGCAGAACGTTCTAAATCGTTAAAAGCACTCCTGGTCTCTCGCTTTCTCTCTCTCTCTGTCGATCGGTCTCTCTCTCAGTCTCTATCTCTCTGTCTCTGTCAATGTCGGTCTCTCTCTCTCTCTCTCTCTCTCTCTCTGACGGTCTGTCTCTCCCTCTCGCCCCCTCTCTCATACTCACCGATCACCGACTTGGCACTGCACAGCTGTCACACTGTGGTGGCTTCTCCTCTTTTGAAAATACCGGCCGCTCATTATTCCATCTCGTATTCCCTGCTTCCCCGCCCACCGGGGCCTATGATTGGTTGCAGTAAGACACACCCCCACGCTGAGTGACAGCTGTCTCACTGCAACCAATTACAGCCGCCGGTGGGCGCGTCTATATCGTGCAGTACAATAAATAAATAATTAAAAAAAAAACGCGTGTGGTCCCCCCCAATCTTGATACCACCCAAGATGAAGCCACATGACTGAAGGCTGGTATTCTCAGGATGGGGAGCCCCACGTTATGGGGAGCCCCCCAGTCTAAAAATTTCAGCCAGCAGCCGCCAGGAATTACCGCATCCATTAGATGCGACAGTCCCAGGACTCTACCCGGCTCATCCCGAATTGCCCTGGTGCGGTGGCAATCGGGGTAATAAGGAGTTAATAGCAGCCCATAGCAGCCACTAAGTCCTAGGTGAATCATGGCAGGATTCTATGAGACACCCCACCATCATTAACCTGTAAGTGAAAGTAAATAAACACATACACCGAAAAAATCCTTTATTTGAAATAAAAGACAAAGAACACCCTCCTTCACCACTTTATTAAAATCCCCAAATACCACTCCAGGTCCGGCATAATCCACAGAGGTCCCATGACGCTTTCGACTCTGCTACTTGAAGCTGACAGGAGCGGCCGTAAAACACCGCCTCTCACTGTGAGCTCCAGGCAGCAACTGAAGTGAATTGCGCTGTCAGCGGAGAAATCACTCAGGTATTGCCGGTGTGTGTGCTGTGATGATCGGTGCGGTAGTGCCTGGGTCTGTGCGGTGATGATGAGTGAGGTAGTGCCTGCGTGTGTGCGGTAGTGCCAGTGTATGTGTGGTGGTGATGGGTGCAGTAGTGCCGGTGTATGTGTGGTGATGATGGGTGCAGTAGTGCCGGTGTATGTGCGGTGATGATGGGTGCAGGTGCAGTAGTGCCGGTGTACTGTATGTGCAGTGATAATGGGAGCGGTAGTGCCGGTGTATGTGCAGTGGTGCCTGTGTGTGCGGTAGTGCCGGTGTATGTGCGGTGATGATGGTTGCAGTAGTGCCGGTGTATGTGCGGTAATGATGGGAGCGGTAGTGCCGGTGTATGTGCAGTGAGGATGTTGTCTGGGTTTCGGCGAGTGGGCGTGTCCTAACTGAGCGGTCGTCGCTGATGATTGGGTGTGGGTAGAGTAAGGTGTGGGTGTGTGGGGGATGTGATGCAGGGCTGCTGCTGATTGGGTGAGGTGGAGTGAGGAGTGGGTGTGTGGGGGGGTGTTCGGCCTGTTGGAGCTGTGTGGGCGTGCTTTAGGTGGTTTCAGCGTATAATGTAATTTCTTGGACAGACAGACAGAATAGGGCAATTATATATATATATATAGATTACTTCTATTTAATATTGTACAGGTATGTATATACAGTATGATGTTTCTCATCACAGCATGTGTATCTATACTTATAGCGTCACAGCAGCACATTATGTGCACTATCTACACAACACTGCTACATGCATGTGACACGCCTGCGTAGATTCTGGTGCACCTTTCTAAAGTGTACCCTTTCCTGGCGGACTCCTGTGCTTGTTTCTCCCTCCTGCGTTGCGCCTTCGCTCACTGAACTCTGTATCAGTGCCCATAAACCCTGTGGGGTGGCGTGAAGCGTCACTTTCCAGTGAATTTGTGGAGGTGGTAGCTTCGGTGCGTACAGACACCTCAGCTGCTGGTTTTGCTAGCGGAGCCTGTGGGTTATACTCCCCTAGCCTAGAGTCCAGTCCCCATGTTGCAGCCAAGTCCTTCCACCGATAGATTATATATGGAATAAGGCCACGAGAGATGAGCTCCTGTGATCTCTAGGATCCCTTCTGTCCTTGCCCGGGCAAAGCGGTACCTGCTCCAGGCCACAGGTCTTAGCTTTTCCACTGCTCTTCTTTCTCTCCTCCACACTCTACACACTGTGTCCCCACTTTTTACTGCTGTGTTCCCACTCCTACAACTCCACCCCCCCCAGCCTGGCTTCGGATATAATCACACCCTCAGCCATGTCTGATGAGGTGTTTCTGAGCCTGGGTGTCGTGCTTTTGTGTAAACCGGTGTTGACCTCCTCCTTTCCCAGGATGGAATACCACACCTCAGGTTGAGGTGTAGTACCTCTGTGGCGACTGAAGCCTCAGGTGCGCCACATATGGTACATGCACAGTCAGATCTGCTACATACACACACTGCCAGGGTAGTCTGATGGGCACAAGAACAAGTGAACACAGCAATTGTGCATTCAATTACCCCTATCAGACATTAACAGAACAGTTTATATAGTAAAGCAGTAGAGATTGGAGACTGCTCAAGTCACTGCTGTTACAGGCAGATGCTAAGGCTACTTTCACACTTGCATTCAGGGCAATCCGCCACTATGGAGAATAGAGCAGTCCGTTAACGCACTGCGCTATTCTCCATAGACTTGTATTGACGACGCACTGTAACACAAGTGTCTGCGTTTCATCCACTGGACGACGCTGCGTCGTTATTTTGACGCAGCGTCGAGCGGAAGGAACGCTACTGTTACACCTCGTGGCTTTCCTGTAGCAAGGAATGAGGTGGTCCCCCATTCCTTGTCTGCCACGAGCCCTCCTGCTCAGCAGCGCCGAAGGTCTGGGAGACTGCACGGTCTGCAGGAGTTGCCTCCTCGGAGACGCAGCGGAAGGGTGACACCTAGTGGCTCTCCCCTTGCAAAGAATGGAGTGGTCTCCCATCCCTTGCCTGCCACAGGCCCTCCTGCTCAGCATCACAGAGGGTCTGAGAGGTTGCACAGTGTGCAAAGGATGGATGCTCAGGGAAGCAGCAAGACTTCCCTTATCTCTGCACATTGTGAAACCGAAGATCCCGCCTTTATGACCCAGAGGCAGGAAGATGAGCATGTGCCCCACGTGACGTCTTCTGATTCGCTCACTGATATCACACAGCCCGATAACGAGGCTGGTGATGTGCTGAATCCAGATTGGGTCACGCCCATCTCGCGCCCGCCCTTGGGTGGAGCTACGCCTCCTTAAAAGCTTCCCCTGCCTTCATGGCGGTGCGTGACTGTCCTATGTTTGGATGTCTGGCAGTGTGCTGCCACGCCACTGTACAGACGTCATTGTCTTTTGTGGGCTTTGCCCTTGCTGCTCAGGCAGCACCTGGTTTGCAGGTCCTGCCCCTGCCTTGCTGCTCTGGCAGTATTCCGTTTAGCAGGCTGTGTTCCTGTCCCAGGTGAGCTCCTTGAGTCTCTGTTGGACTCACCTGTTTCTGAAGCACACGTGCGTGGGCACCTCTGTGCTACCCTCGTGCCATATTCCTGTGACTCCTGCTGGCACACGTGCGTAGGCACCTCTGTGCGTCCCCGTGCAACAGGTACACCGAACGAGAAGCCCCGAGTCATACAACCCTCACTGGTTAGGGCGGACCGGTGTACATAGATCGTCTGTGACATTCCAGACGATCACTAGTAGCAACCCGCTCACTCTTTCCTGACCATAGCAGCGGTCCCTTACACCGCACAGTGGACCTTGACCGGCGGAAGCTGTCCATTTCCCATCTTGGCACGTCTCCCCGGGTCCCCCTCGTAACACGCTACATTTAGCGTTTTTTGGGTCGTTAAAATAACGCACCTTGACGGATTACATTGGAATCCGCCAAGGTGTCTAATGATTGTCTATGGTGGCGGATTCTGCCGCTATGCGCTAAGCGGCGGAAAAGCTCCGGCGGCTTTTCCTCTTTTGAAAATGCCGGCCGCTCATTATTCCCCCCCAATTTTTATACCAGCCAAGGTAAAGTCACAAGGCTGAAGGCTGGTATTCTCAGGCTGGGGAGCCCCACGTTATGGGGAGCCCCCCAGGCTAAAAATATCAGCCAGCAGCCACCCGGAATTGCTGCATCCATTAAATGCGACAGTCCTGGGACTCTACCCGCCTCATCCCGAATTGCCCTGGTGCGGTGGCAATCGAGGTACTAAGGAGTTAATGGCAGCAGCCCATAGCTGCCACTAAGTCCTAGGTTAATCATGGCAGGCGTCTATGAGGCACATTCCATGATTAACCTGTAAGTGAAAGTAAATAAACACATACACCCGAAAAAATACTTTATTTGGAATAAAAGACAAAAAAACACCCTCTTTCACCACTTTATTAAAATCCCCAAATACTCCTCCAGGTCCGGCGTAATCCACACGAGGTCCCGCGAAGCATCCAGCTCTGCTACAGGAGCGGCAGTAGAACACCGCCGCTCCTGTGAGCTCCACGCAGCAACTGAAGTGAATCGCGCTGTCAGCGGGGACGTCACTGAGGTAATCCCTGTGTGTGTGCGGTGATGATGGGTGCGGTAGTGCCTGCGAGTGTGGTGATGATGGGTGTGGTAGTGCCGGTGTGTGCGCGGTGATGATGGTGATGATGAGTGCGGTAGTGCGTGTGTGTCGGTGATGATGTAGGCAGTAGTGTCGGGATGTGTGCGGTGATGATGTGGGCAGTAGTGTCGGGATGTGTGCGGTGATGATGTGGGCGGTAGTGTCGGGATGTGTGCGGTGATGATGTGGGCGGTAGTGTCAGGATGTGTGTGGTGATAATGTGGGCAGTAGTGTCGTGGTGTGTGCAGTGATGATGAGGGCTCTCTCTCGGCTAAAGAAAACTTAATGCAACGCGTTATTGCACTGGAATCCGTTGCCTTTATTATCACACTTTTTGCAAGGCATCTGTCACATGCGTTACACAACGCATTGTGGTGGATGCCGTTCAACGCAAGTGTGAAAGTAGCCTAACAATACACAGCCGACACCTGCCTTGTATGAAGCAAGCTCAGTTCCAGCAGAGTGAAGGCAGATAGCCGTAACGTACATGACTGAGGCAGTGATAGATCCAGGAAAGGGTTAAGGAGTAAGGGATGGGGTTTTTACCTAAGGAATGTGGTGGGGGGTCAGCGAGCAGGAGGAGAGATGGGGGGCAGGGGCCATATAAGAAATAGGTCCCATGTTAAGGTGTCATTCCTTTGTCCTGGACTCAAAGACTGAACCAGCAGTATGGATGCCTTGCTGAAGACTGTTCAGGCTGCGGCTTTGACGTGTAGGCCCGAATGGATTCAGGCCCAGCTAGACGAATTGCTGAAGAATGCCCGGGATACAGCATCTGTCCCTTCTGAACTTTCTGAACATCAAACTTTAAGAAGATCAAGACCTCCTGAGAGACTAACTTCTGAAATGGCCAATAGGACTCACAATAGGATCATAAGTCCTTCTGTTACTTCTAGGAAAAGAGCAAAGCGCAGCACGGCCTCTGATCCTTCTTACAAACCAGGAAGGAAACTACAGTACAAGAATAACAAGGTACAGAGAAAAGAGCCAGATCATCTAACCAGAGAGACACCAAGAAGTGCAAGGAGAAAGTCCAGCTCTACTGAGGTGCCAGCCAGAGAAGCAGCCACACAAGCTACAACTGACGTGACGACAGCCCACCATGAATCCTTAGAACTTCCTCAACAATCTTTGCATCATTCTAGAGGACATCATACGGCCTCACCCCAGGAACTGAACCAACACGGGGGGATGGGCTTAGGACACACAACATTTCCGGATCCGGGTTCTCATTACACGAGGAGTGGTAGGAATCCAAAAAGACAACTGCGCAAAAGTACTTTAACCAGACAAAGACTTCATCGGCCGGCTCAGGATGTGAGTCAAGCAATAAATCTACAGCTACAAGACTCAGAAGAGATTCCAGACAATGACTATGACACAGATAACGACTCCCCACTAGAGGGCAGCAGCACGCAGCACTTCAATAATGAAGGGGCTGTAGAGACTATAACTAATACGTCACGGACGGCTGGTCAACCTAGGACGCAGCCAGGTATTGGTGAGAACACTTTTTCTTGTCCTATATCTAGTGTAACAACACCTGTAATGAGTCCAGTGGGCGCAGTTGGGGGTACAGTTCCCGGCAATGTAGGATGGGATCTTAATTCAGTAGTACAGCAATTAGTGTCAGGGGTTAAGGAGGCTTTGAGTCAGTCTAGCTTACCCATAACTTCTTCTCCTATTGCTGCATGGTGTGGAAATGGTCGCCGGACATCGGAGGTGGTAAGTCAGTTGTGTGCTGATCCAGAGACACAGGAGGACGCAGTAATTTCACAAGGGGTTACATTATCTGATGCAGCAAAAGGAGAATTATATGTATGTTTTGAGGGTCCTCTAGGAATTCATTTGAAACAGGAGGTTAGGGAGAAGATTTGGGCCGACGAATATGTGGAAATATTTTCATTATTGCCCTTAGAAAAATATAACTTGGATAGAGTAAGGTTTGATGAGAGGAAAAGAGAGGAACAAGAAAGACGGTATTGTCTCATCCCCCAAACATTTGCCAATTGGTTCCAGGCTTTTGCCATATTAGCATATTAGCAAGTGTAATAGGCCAAAAAACTCCTGAACATTGCTCTGCCTTATTTTGTTACATGAATTCTATCGGGGAGGCGCACCGTGTGTATGGAGGTTTAGCATGGCTGCGCTATGATGAGCAGTTTCGCCAACGAAAGGCTGGTCGCCAAGGGATTCGTTGGGATCACAAAGATATTGGTTTATGGATGCGTCTCATGACAGCGCCACGTGGGGTTAATCAGCCCTTTCAGGGCTATGTCGGCAGATCATCAGCAATCGGATTGTCGGCAGCAAACAGAAAAGGTTGCTGCTGGCAGTTCAATGATAGCCAGTGCAGATTCGGAAACACATGCAGGTACAGACATGAATGCACCTTCTGTAGTGGAAACCATAGCCTATCAAAATGCTTTAAACGAAATAAAACCCCAACAGCAGAGATTAACCAAAAAGGGGAAAACCCCAATTAGACTCGGGGAGATGGTGGGCTATCTAAGCAGGTACCCAGATAGAAAAGCAGCACAATTGCTGGAGGAGGGTTTCTCAGAAGGTTTTAAGATCCCATCTACTTCAGGCCCATTAACCTGTTCTCGTAACCTTGCTTCAGCTTATACATATTCTCACATTGTCTCCACAAAACTAAACAAAGAAATTGACCTGGGCCGCATGGCAGGCCCATTCACCAAAATGCCAATAGAAAACTTAAGAGTCTCTCCATTGGGAGTGGTCCCAAAGAAGGAACCCAATAAGTTTAGGCTGATCCATCATCTGTCCTTCCCTCATGGAAGCTCAGTTAATGATGGAATCGATCAGGAACTTTGCACAGTCTCGTATACTTCATTTGATACAGCGATTGCATGGGTACAGAAGTACGGCAGAGGAGCTTTAATGGCAAAAACAGACATTGAAGCTGCCTTTAGACTCTTACCAGTCCATCCAGAAAGCTTCCATCTCTTGGGTTGTCAGTGGCAGGGAAGGTTTTATGTAGACTTGTGTTTACCGATGGGCTGCTCCATCTCATGCTCCTTGTTTGAATCATTTAGCACATTTTTGGAGTGGGTAGTAAAGAAGGAAGCCGGCGTGCGTTCTGTCCTGCATTATCTAGATGATTTCCTATGTATAGGTCCACCAAAGTCATTTGTTTGTGCTTCATTATTGTCAGCGATTCAGTCGGTTTTTAAGCGTTTCGGAGTACCGTTAGCATCAGATAAAACAGAAGGCCCGTCTACACTTATCAAGTTTTTAGGAATTTTGATTGACAGTGAGACAATGGAGTGCAGATTACCGGATGACAAGGTCAGTGATCTGCTGGAGGCAGTCAGAGAAGCTAGATCTCACCGTAAGATCAGATTAAAGGATCTACAATCGCTGTTAGGAAAAATGAACTTTGCGTGTCGCATTATTCCAATGGGTAGAGTTTTTTGTAGGCGCCTAGCTGCAGCTACCTCAGGCATAACCTTTCCACATCACTTTGTGCGGCTGGCTAGAACATTAAAGGACGATCTGGCGGTATGGGAACAGTTCTTAATGGAGTTTAATGGGAGGTCATTGTGGATCAGACCACCGGTTTCAAATTTTGATCTAGACATCCACACTGATGCAGCGGGGTCAACTGGTTTTGGTGCATATTGTTCTGGACAGTGGTGTGCAGATAGGTGGCCAGAGAGTTGGAGAAACAATGGGTTAACACGAAACTTAGTACTCCTTGAATTGTTCCCCATAGTGGTTGCTTGTGAAATTTGGTGCAATATTTTCCAAAACCGAAAAGTGAGATTTCATTGTGATAATTTGGGAGTTGTAGAAGTCATCAACAAACAATCAGCTTCTTCCCTGCCTGTTGTTACGTTGCTGCGTCATCTAGTGCTGCGCTGTTTAAAGTCAAATTGTCAGATTACAGCTGTGCATGTCCCCGGTGTTTGCAATTCTGTGGCTGATGCTCTGTCTCGTTTTCAGTGTGACAGATTCCGTTCGTTAGCCCCGATGGCAGAGGTACAAGGCAAGAAGTGTCCGGATTTTCAGTGGTCACTGCCAGTGACACCGCATACGCTCTGATAGAACGGTCTGTGGGTGTAAGCACATGGCAGAGGTACCAGTCAGCATGGAGGGAATGGGAAGACTTGTGTGCTCTAGTGGCACATGATGCCAGTGTACATGACAATGTTTCCTTGTTGTTATTTTACATTAGCAGGGCCTTTGTGGACGGTATTTCATTGTCCAGTATTGATAGTAAAATGTCTGGATTAGCCTTTTGGTTTAAGTTGCACGACTTCACTGATTACACAAAGCATTTTTTAGTTAAGCAGGCCCTAAAGGGTTACAGAAAAAGTTGTAAGAAGAGCAGAGATAAACGGCGTCCGATTTCTTTCCAGTTATTGCAGCAGATACTGAGTGTACTAGGCCGAGTCTGTAGCAGTCCGTTTGAAGTGTTACTCTTTAGTTGTGCATTCACACTGGCCTTTTTTTGGAGCTTTTAGAATCAGCGAGTTAGTGTCGAGTAGCTCCACCAGAAGTGGGGGTCTACAAGCTGAGGACATGCATCAGTACACAGACAGATTGGAATGTTTTCTGGCAAAGTCAAAAACTGATCAACAGGGTAGAGGAAAATGGATCACATTGTTTCCTTTAAGCGGTTCCAGGGCCTGCCCGGTCATCTGTTTTAGAAACTATGTCTCAATAAGGCCAAATATCCAAGGTTCATTACTAATTCATGAGGATTGTAAGTCATTGTCACAATTTCAATTAACAGCAGTTCTTAAAAAATGCCTGACAATATTGGGAGAGTCTCCAAATGCATTCACTTCACACTCATTTAGGATAGGAGCAGCCACAGAAGCTGCTAGATGGGGCTTAGAGCCTGACATAGTTAAAAAAATCGGGAGATGGGAATCGAGCAGATTTAAGAGTTACATTAGATTGCATTTATTATAAATGGCGTACATGTATATATATGTGTACATTTTGGTAATCTTATAGTAGTTGTGTCTTCATTTAGACAATTGTGTGATAATTGTGTTTTTGTTTTTGTTTTAGCTGAACAGCAATGCCTGGTTTGGATCATGGGACATTCATTTGTTTTTTGGGGGGCCTTACGTGCAGCAGTCAGGCCTAATGGCAAACAGTTGGGGTTGCCCAGTTCCTTGGCACGGGTGACATGGATAGGAAAGAGGGGAATGCAGTGGCATCAGCTGTTGAAAGAAATCCAGTATCATGTGGAGTTCTACCGCCCCCCGGACGTCTTACTTATCAATTTAGGTGGTAATGATTTAGCAATAAGAACATCAAGACATTTAGTTAGGAACATAAAGCTTGATATGTTGAATTTATGGAGGTCTTACCCAGAAACAGTGGTGGTCTGGTCGGATATAGTAGCTAGACAAATGTGGAGAACAGCGCGATCAGTGGCTCGCATCAATAATACAAGGATAAAGGTTAATAAAAAAATTACAAAATTTGTGTTGGAAAACGGAGGGGTGGCCATACGTCACCAGATGCTTGAAAATACAAAGGAACAATTTTGGAGAGATGATAAGGTACATCTTAATGACATTGGCATTGATATATGGATGTTGGGAATACAAGAAGGAGTAGAACGAGCCATTAAGTTGTGGAGGAACTCACTCTTGTAAGGTGTCACAAGAGCGAGTCTTGGCGGGATGTGGTTGTTTAAACCCCCTCTTTGTTGGTTGGAGAATTATGTTTTTAATGGGGTCCCTGGGCCAGAGCTCAGCGGACAGTGGAATATGGGTCCCTGGGGAGGAGCTCAGTGGACAGTGGAATAGATGGGTCCCTGGGGAGGAGCTCAGCGGACACAAGGAAAATGATCAAGGGGTATACCCAGATTCCCCCTTGAGCTAGGTGTACACGGCGGAGGGGGATATGGGGCTGGGATTTATAACAACCACATCTCTGGGCCGATAATCTTGTTTTTCTTGTTGATGTTTTTTCTTATAAAAAATAAAGGGCTGCTGTGGCCAAAATTTTAATCCATGTCACGCAGTGTGTGGTGTCTTATTTATTAGGTTACCAGGAGCGCAATTCACTAGTCCATCAGTCAAGCAGAGTGAAGGCAGATAGCCGTAACGTACATGACTGAGGCAGTGATAGATCCAGGAAAGGGTTAAGGAGTAAGGGATGGGGTTTTTACCTAAGGAATGTGGTGGGGGGTCAGCGAGCAGGAGGAGAGATGGGGGGCAGGGGCCATATAAGAAATAGGTCCCATGTTAAGGTGTCATTCCTTTGTCCTGGACTCAAAGACTGAACCAGCAGTTGTCCCACCCACCCTCCCTATAATAAAGGGAAATGTATCAATATCAGGACATTGCAACACTGTCAATATTCTAACAATGTTTTGGTATTCAACATCATCGGTATTTTATCAACATTATTAGTATTGTATCAATTGTTATCAGTAATGTATCCAAATTGACAATGTCATATCAACATATTAATATTGTATTAACATTTTAATATTGTATGTTACAGCAGCATTTGGCGGCGGGATGTGGTTGTTTAAACCCCCTCTTTGTTGGTTGGAGAATTATGTTTTTAATGGGGTCCCTGGGCCAGAGCTCAGCGGACAGTGGAATATGGGTCCCTGGGGAGGAGCTCAGTGGACAGTGGAATAGATGGGTCCCTGGGGAGGAGCTCAGCGGACACAAGGAAAATGATCAAGGGGTATACCCAGATTCCCCCTTGAGCTAGGTGTACACGGCGGAGGGGGATATGGGGCTGGGATTTATAACAACCACATCTCTGGGCCGATAATCTTGTTTTTCTTGTTGATGTTTTTTCTTATAAAAAATAAAGGGCTGCTGTGGCCAAAATTTTAATCCATGTCACGCAGTGTGTGGTGTCTTATTTATTAGGTTACCAGGAGCGCAATTCACTAGTCCATCAGTCATGAACCTTTGTATAGAATAGCACAGCAGACTCCACTTTTGCAGCAGTAAAACTGAATAGCAATGTATAGAGCCTGAAAATGGCCACAAGGATGTCAAGGTTTATCATGTAAAAATACCGGTACTTGCCATGGCTGGTAAAAATACTTACGGTAACTTTTACCAGCATCGCGCAACAAATACCAGCTGTGCAAATAATTTATCAGCCAGGTGGTGGCCCTACTTACTCATCTGTTTGGCATTTACTAGGCCCATTTGTTGTAGGGTAATTGTCCATACACATCAGACAGAACCATATATGCCAACTTTCAGGAAAAGTTAATATTTGGAAAACTGATATTCATGATGGGCAGTAAAAAAATGTTCCCTTGACCCATGCCATCCCTTTCCCAGGCCTTGCCTCACCACACTCCCAGATTGTTTGCTTGGACGCCAAAACGCCATCTAATGACAACGCATCTTTCACTCATGCCTCTTTCTTGAATTGGTGAATGATGTGTTATTCTGTACTGTCCGATACTATTTGTAAACGCAACCTCAGAAATGTAAAGTGTTGCGGTATATGTTGGCGCTACATAAATCTAAATATTATTATCCCAGCATGCACAAGAAACTTCCCAAAGCATTGGCGTGGCCTAGGATATTTGCCAACTTTTTTAGGAATTCCGGGAGAGTTGCCATTTATGGACAATTGTTGGCCAAACGTGTGGACTTCAGTGAGATTGTCAAGCCATGTGATATATATAGGGATAATGATTGGCCATTTTGGATTAAGCATGCCAAATCCTTTGTTCTCAGGAGAGTAAAGGCTGCTTTACACGCAATGACATCGCTAGCGATGTCGCTCGTGAAAGCACCCGCCCCCGTCGTTTGTGCGTCACGGGCAAATCGCTGCCCGTGGCGCACAATATCGCTAGGACGCGTAACACGTACTTACCTTCCTAGCGTTGTCACTGTGGGCGGCGAACAACCTCTTTTTTAAGGGGGAGGTTCGTGCACCGTCACAGCGACGTAACACAGCGGCCCGCCAACAGAAGCGGTGGGGCGGAGACCAGCCGCATTAACGACACGCCGACCTCGTTGCCGGAGGACGCAGGAACGCTGCTGTTTGTTGTTCCCGGGGTGTCACACGTAGCGATGTGTGGTGCCTCAGGAACGTCGAACAACCTGCGTCCAGCACCAGCAACGATTTTTTGAAAATGAACGACGTGTCAACGATCAACGATTAGGTGAGTATTTTTGATCGTTAACACTCGCTCATAGGTGTCACACGCAACGACGTCGCTAACGAGGCCGGATGTGCGTCACGCATTCCGTGACCCCGACGTCATATCGTTAGAGATATCGTCGCGTGTAAAGCCCCCTTAAGACGTGTCTGGCAGCAACTTTTTCCCTATAAAATGAAACATACTTAACTCCAGCATTGATCTCTATTTTTGAGGAGTGGAAAACTATTGTAAATGGCACATAGCTGTGAGTAGAGCTTGAATGGGACCTCTTACTGAAAGTGGAATCTGGAGGTGCTATGTTAAGTATTGGGGGAAAGGAGGAGATCTTATTTAATAGGGAACCTATTGGGTCCCTAAACGACCATTATTACATCGAGAGCTTTATTACTCCATTAAAATAATGTTTTTGATGTTCCATAAAAATGTACATATTTCTGCAAATTCAAGCTGCATAGTTTCTCTCACTATTATGGGTGTGATTTTTGTTCTCTGCTGTTCTCCTTAAGGCCACTTTACATGCAGCGAGATCGGTAGCGATGTCGCTGCCAATCGTTCCCGCCCCCGTCCGTTGTGCGTCACGGACAAATCGCTGCCCGTGGCGCACAATATCGTTAGTCCTCGTCGCACATATTTAACTGCCTAGCGACGTCGCTGTGGCCTGCGAACCACCTCCTTTCTAAGGGGGGCAGTTTGTGCGGCGTCACAGCGACATCACACGGCAGCCGTCCAATAGAAGCGGAAGGGCAGAGAGCAGCTGAAAGACACGCCCACCTCGTTGCCGGAGGACGCAGGTACGGTGTTGTTCCTCATTCCTGGGGTGTCACACGTAGCGATGTGTGCTGCCTCAAGAACGACGAACAACCTGCCTCCAGCAACAATATTTGGGATTAGAACGACGTGTCAACGATCAACGATTAGGTGAGTAATTTTGATCGTTAGCGGTCATTCGTACGTTTCACACGCAATGACGACGCTAACGAGGCCGGATGTGTGTCACGAATTCAGTGACCCCCAACGACATCTCGTTAGCGATGTTGTTACATGTAAAGCCCCCTTTAGTCCTGAGAATGTCACTCAACACCTTTGTAACGTGGGCATGCACAATGAAGCCAGATGTGTATGGCCCCAGATTCATTGGTATCCTTCCCATGCCCCGAGAACCTCTTCAGAGAACGTCAATCACATCCAGCCATTACATGGTAATAAAGATGCTCAAGAATTCTTCTTACCTGATCTGGAATTGAGTCTTGAAAGGATTTCTCCATGTTAACTGAATCCAGAGTGGTCAGAGATTTCTCATTATTGTCTCCAAGTTCTACATTGGATTCTGTATCGGACGCTGTTCTTGCTACATCATGTGCATCTACTAATTGAGGCTCAAAGACTTCCTTTGCGATATCACCATTCACCGTCTCTAATTCCGGTTCCTAAAATTGAGATATAAGGGACTATCACAACCTGTCTTACTCCATATACAGTTAGGTCCAGAAATATTTGGACAGTGACACAAGTTTTGTTATTTTAGCTGTTTACAAAAACATGTTCAGAAATACAATTATATATATAATATGGGCTGAAAGTGCACACTCCCAGCTGCAATATGAGAGTTTTCACATCCAAATCGGAGAAAGGGTTTAGGAATCATAGCTCTGTAATGCATAGCCTCCTCTTTTTAAAGGGACCAAAAGTAATTGGACAAGGGACTCTAAGGGCTGCAATTAACTCTGAAGGCGTCTCCCTCGTTAACCTGTAATCAATGAAGTAGTTAAAAGGTCTGGGGTTGATTACAGGTGTGTGGTTTTGCATTTGGAAGCTGTTGCTGTGACCAGACAACATGCGGTCTAAGGAACTCTCAATTGAGGTGAAGCAGAACATCCTGAGGCTGAAAAAAAAAGAAAAAATCCATCAGAGAGATAGCAGACATGCTTGGAGTTGCAAAATCAACAGTCGGGTACATTCTGAGAAAAAAGGAATTGACTGGTGAGCTTGGGAACTCAAAAAGGCCTGGGCGTCCACGGATGACAACAGTGGTGGATGATCGCCGCATACTTTCTTTGGTGAAGAAGAACCCATTCACAACATCAACTGAAGTCCAGAACACTCTCAGTGAAGTAGGTGTATCTGTCTCTAAGTCAACAGTAAAGAGAAGACTCCATGAAAGTAAATACAAAGGGTTCACATCTAGATGCAAACCATTCATCAATTCCAAAAATAGACAGGCCAGAGTTAAATTTGCTGAAAAACACCTCATGAAGCCAGCTCAGTTCTGGAAAAGTATTCTATGGACAGATGAGACAAAGATCAACCTGTACCAGAATGATGGGAAGAAAAAAGTTTGGAGAAGAAAGGGAACGGCACATGATCCAAGGCACACCACATCCTCTGTAAAACATGATGGAGGCAACGTGATGGCATGGGCATGCATGGCTTTCAATGGCACTGGGTCACTTGTGTTTATTGATGACATAACAGCAGACAAGAGTAGCCGGATGAATTCTGAAGTGTACCGGGATATACTTTCAGCCCAGATTCAGCCAAATGCCGCAAAGTTGATCGGACGGCGCTTCATAGTACATATGGACAATGACCCCAAGCATACAGCCAAAGCTACCCAGGAGTTCATGAGTGCAAAAAAGTGGAACATTCTGCAATGGCCAAGTCAATCACCAGATCTTAACCCAATTGAGCATGCATTTCACTTGCTCAAATCCAGACTTAAGACGGAAAGACCCACAAACAAGCAAGACCTGAAGGCTGCGGCTGTAAAGGCCTGGCAAAGCATTAAGAAGGAGGAAACCCAGCATTTGGTGATGTCCATGGGTTCCAGACTTAAGGCAGTGATTGCCTCCAAAGGATTCGCAACAAAATATTGAAAATAAAAATATTTTGTTTGGGTTTGGTTTATTTGTCCAATTACTTTTGACCTCCTAAAATGTGGAGTGTTTGTAAAGAAATGTGTACAATTCCTACAATTTCTATCAGATATTTTTGTTCAAACCTTCAAATTAAACGTTACAATCTGCACTTGAATTCTGTTGTAGAGGTTTCATTTCAAATCCAATGTGGTGGCATGCAGAGCCCAACTCGCGAAAATTGTGTCACTGTCCAAATATTTCTGGACCTAACTGTATGTTAGTCAGTGTGTACAGTGCCTACAAGTAGTATTCAACCCCCTGCAGATTTAGCAGGTTTGATAACATGCAAATAAGTTAGAGCCTGCAAACTTCAAACAAGAGTAGGATTTATTAACAGATGCATAAATCTTACAAACCAACAAGGTATGTTCCTCAGTTAAATTTTAATAAATTTTCAACATAAAAGTGTGGGTCAATTATTATTCAACCCCTAGGTTTAATATTTTGTGGAATAACCCTTGTTTGCAATTACAGCTAATAATCGTCTTATATATAAGACCTGATCAGGCCGGCACAGGTCTCTGGAGTTATCTTGGCCCACTCCTCCATGCAGATCTTCTCCAAGTTATCTAGGTTCTTTGGGTGTCTCATGTGGACTTTAATCTTGAGCTCCTTCCACAAGTTTTCAATTGGGTTAAGGTCAGGAGACTGACTAGGCCACTGCAACACCTTGATTTTTTTCCCTCTTGAACCAGGCCTTGGTTTTCTTGGCTGTGTGCTTTGGGTCGTTATTTTGTTGGAAGATGAAATGACGACCCATCTTAAGATCCTTGATGGAGGAGCGGAGGTTGTTGGCCAAAATCTCCAGGTAGGCCGTGCTATCCATCTTCCCATGAATGCGGACCAGATGGCCAGGCCCCTTGGCTCAGAAACAGCCCCACAGCATGATGCTGCCACCACCATGCTTGACTGTAGGGATGGTATTCTTGGGGTCATATGCAGTACCATCCAGTCTCCAAACGTCACGTGTGTGGTTGGCACCAAAGATCTCGATCTTGGTCTCATCAGACCAGAGAACCTTGAACCAGTCTGTCTCAGAGTCCTCCAAGTGATCATGAGCAAACTGTAGACGAGCCTTGACATGACGCTTTGAAAGTAAAGGTACCTTACGGGCTCGTCTGGAACGGAGACCATTGCGGTGGAGTACGTTACTTATGGTATTGACTGAAACCAATGTCTCCACTGCCATGAGATCTTCCCGGAGCTCCTTCCTTGTTGTCCTTGGGTTAGCCTTGACTCTTCGGACAAGCCTGGCCTCGGCACGGGAGGAAACTTTCAAAGGCTGTCCAGGCCGTGGAAGGCTAACAGTAGTTCCATAAGCCTTCCACTTCCGGATGATGCTCCCAACAGTGGAGATAGGTAGGCCCAACTCCTTGGAAAGGGTTTTGTACCCCTTGCCAGCCTTGTGACCCTCCACGATCTTGTCTCTGATGGCCTTGGAATGCTCCTTTGTCTTTCCCATGTTGACCATGTATGAGTGCTGTTCACAAGTTTGGGGAGGGTCTTAATTAGTCAGAAAAGGCTGGAAAAAGAGATAATTAATCCAAACATGTGAAGCTCATTGTTCTTTGTGCCTGAAATACTTCTTAATACTTTAGGGGAACCAAACAGAATTCTGGTGGTTTGAGGGGTTGAATAATAAATGACCCTCTGAAAAAACTTTTCACAATTTAAAAAAAAAATAAAATAACATTCTTTTTTGCCGCAGTGCATTTCACACTTCCAGGCTGATCTGCAGTCCAAATGTCACAATGCCAAGTTAATTCTGAATGTGTAAACCTGCTAAATCTGCAGGGGGTTGAATACTACTTGTAGGCACTGTATATAACAGAACCAGTAGAGCAGGTGATCACAATAGGATCATCACACAAGTACCGTAAGTTAGGCCCCAATACATTATCTGTACTGAGTAATAAATGGCTTGAGAATACAGGTGACATTTGTGCCTCATGTTCGGTCTGCCATAACTATTTATTTTTCGGACACAGTAGGTATTTGAGGCTATATGAGATTAATTTGTCCTGTTTTCAGGTAACATTGAAAGGTTTTTCAATCTTAACCCCTTCACGACCTTGGACGGATCTATCCGTCCAGGATCGTGTCCCGTTAAGCCCCGCCCCCTGCCGCGGGCAGGCGGCGTGGATCGGCACACATATCAGCTGTTTTCAACAGCTGACATGTGTGCCTACATGTTCCGAGTGGAATCGCATTCCACCCGGAACATTAACCCCTTAGATCTCGCTGCCAAAGTCTGGCAGCGAGATCTACATGCGCGCGGCCATCTTTTTTACTTACCGCCGCCCCCTCCGGACGTCACGTGAGTGATCACGTGACGTTCGGTGGTTGCCATCGTAGCACAGGGTCATGTGATGACGCCTGGTGCTACGAAGTTTCACTTTCATTCTTCCTCGGCACGGAGCAGAGGAAGAAAGAAAGTGACTGAATCTGCTGATTACAGCGGTATAGCTGTGATCAGCAGATAGCGATCAGCAATCGGATTGCTGATTGCTATAGCCCCCTAGGGGGACTAGTAAAATAAAATAAAAAAAGTAAAAAAAAAGTTTTAAAAAATTAAAAAAAAAACAAAAAACCTAAAAGTTCAAATCACCCCCCTTTCCCCCCATTGAAAATTAAAGGGTTAAAAAATAAATAAATATACACATATTTGGTATCGCCGCGTTCAGAAATGCCCGATCTATCAAAATATAAAATCAATTATTCTGATTGGTAAACGGCGTAGTGGCAAAAAAATTCCAAAGGCCAAAATTACGTTTTTTGGTCGCCGCAAGTTTTGCGCAAAATGCAATAACAGGCGATCAAAACGTAGCATCTGCGCAAAAATGGTACCATTATAAACGTCAGCTCGAGACGCAAAAAATAAGCCATCACTGAGCCATAGATCCCAAAAAATAAGAACTCTACGTGTTTCGGAAAATGGCGCAAAACGTGCGCCACTTTTATTGGACAAACTTGTGAATTTTTTTTAACCCCTTAGATACAAGTAAACCTATACATGTTTGGTGTCTACAAACTCGCACCGACCTGAGGCATCACACCCACACATCAGTTTTACCATATAGTGAACACCGTAAATAAAATATCCCAAAAACTATTGTACGATCCCACTTTTTTTGCAATTTTTCCGCACTTGGAATTTTTTTGCCGTTTTCCAGTACACTATATGGTAAAACTTATGATTTCATTTAAAAGTACAACTCGTCCCGCAAAAAACAAGCCCTCATATGGCAAGATTGACGGAATAATAAAAAAGTTACGGCTCTTGGAAGAAAAGGAGCAAAAAACAAAAACGCAAAAACGGAAAGTGCCCGGGGGCTGAAGGGGTTAAACATTGACTCATGCACATGACATACCATAGACATCTGATAATCACCTCTCCAGTCATGGAGGTACAAGGTGCGACTACGTTTTCAAAATACAGTGCTCAGCATAAATGAATACACCCCCCTTAGAAAAGTAATATTTTAATCACTATCTCACTAAATACAAGAACAACATCCATCATTTTGATAAGATTAAGATTTATAGAACCCTCTAATATGAAAGTAAGGTTAATATTATAACTTTCATTATAAAATCACTTTTATTCCAAAAGTTGATGCAAAAACGAATACATGTTATGGAATGAGCAATTTAGCGACATATTGCAACATCTATCTTTTTCTATTCAAGAACGACCTCTTGTAGAGCCTGGGTACTGGATGGAGAGTGATGACAACTTGTCTCTTCAGAAATCCCCATAGGTATTCGGTTGGGTCCACATCAGTAAACACTTGGCCACTGAATGACTTTTACCCCGTTGTTCTTCAGAAATATTAGAGGACATTCACTGCTCACAATATTCGTGCAGAAGTGTAAATTTGATTCATGTAGTGCAAGTATCAATTAATATTTCAATAGTGCTACCTGATTGCAACAATTGGGATGTTTCGATTGATTTGGCGAAATCTTTTTCAATCCATTGCTATATGGAGGACACTGCGGTTATAGAATCGTCTTACACAGTGCGTCATCTCATTTAAGGGAAACTGAAGATTTAGTAATGAAAGTTATACTATTAACCTTACCTTCATGTTTTTGTGTTTAGTGAGATATTGAATAAAATCTTACTTTTCAAACGGGGTGTACTCATTTACAGAGCACTGTAGTTGCAATCCCAAGTGTGGGATCAGTAACTATCAGACATTTATGGTATACCTATGTTAATATACTAAAAATGGCTATTAGGAATACACCTTTAAGTTAATGCTTACGTTAGTATTTAATAAAAAAAAAACATTCTCATGACTCAAAAAATTTTTTACATTATTTTTCTTAGCACTTAACCTGTTCCCAACATATAACTGTTACATCACCACTGGAGTCCGCTCCAGCGACTTCGGCTCCGATTACCAGGCGACGCCGTGTTCCTGCCGTGGATGGTGCTGGTGATGGGAGAGAAGTCCATGCCAGCGGCAACGGTGGGCGCAGGCTCCGATCATCCACTGGGCTGGGTTATCTTGGGATCTGCAGTGGCTGGCTGACTGTGGGTGGCGTGTGTCTTCCAGATGACGTTGCCAGCGTTCAGCTACAGCCAATGGGAAGACTCCACACCCTTCTTAGTTCCCCTCCTGTCTGCTGACCTCTGCCAGAGATAGTTCTGATTTCATGGCTCCTGGTCCGCCCTATTCTGTTTTGTGATTCCTGTGTGCTGACTTCTGCGTGTTTTCTGACTACCCTTCTGCCTGCTGTTTTTATACCTCGCTGCCCGATCCAGATTTGACCTCTGCTAAGTTTTCTGATTACGTCCTTGCCTGCCGATTCTGTCCCTGTTCTGCTATTCCTGGTTTGACCCTGCCTGACGACTACTCTCATCGGACTGCAGCCTTCCACAGGTAGTGATCTCCAGGGCCCTGTGTAATTCCAAATCCCTGTATAAGGGTTAAAGGGTTTCAGGGTTCTGGGGGTCCTGCTTGGTGAGTGATTTCCCTCTAGTCTGTCCATTACATCCCATCTGAGTCTGTTGATCCAGGCAGGCGTTACAATAACGTATCATTATGTCATGTGTCAGGTCCCTGACTTTGATGCCATCATCAACCTCTAACAGGGACGGGTGGAATGGGGTTCCAACCACAACTGATAACCTGTTAAATGCGGCTGTCAATCTCTCTCAATGGCATTTAACATGCACAGGCAGAGGGGGCGCATCATTCCACGCACCCATGGCATGCCCATGTGATGATCCCAGGGTGTCGCGAGTCGGGTGGATGCGTTTCTTAGAAAATAATGTAATGTCCCATGTTTGAACATTCAAGAAAATAAAGTAGAACCTATTCATTGAGCTGGACGTTTTCATTTTTGTGTGCTGTATTAAGGCCATGTCAGAGCCCTTGTCCGAGCTCTGAACAGAAGGGGTACATTTACTTAACGTTACTTATCTCCATGTTTGTTGTTTCAGTATTCACAGGAAAATGTATAAATGTCTTATTACGGGGGTCCCACCAGTCCCATAGACATGAATAGAGCGAGAGCAGTCATGCACGATCTTGTTGCTGTATTTAATCCCGATCCCTGTTTTAGTGATTTGTTATGGATCCTGCAGTGGGACCTCCAGCAATCAGACATTTATCTACCACCATGTGGAAAAGTGATAAATATCTGTTAAAAGTTAGGTCTAATGGGAAAATTTTTCTCCTTGCAGACACTGACTAACCAATCTGGCTGCCAGTGAGGAATCTTACAACTGCAATGCTCCTTTGTGAAATATGCAAATTGTCTCTTCAGGGAGGAAGGAGACAAACTCTAGTGCCACCTATTGGAAGTAGCAATCCTAAAAATCAGGCTGTCCAACGAGCCTTGTCATATGGCTTAGGATTTATGCCAGATGAGAACCTCAATTTGCAGGCACAGTGTTTTGGGGTGATTGCCCCTCGTCAGTGCAAAGTATGAGCTCTGATTTGGCTGTATGAGAAGCTATAATGGGGTCTAAGGAGAAAACTTTTCTCCTTGAGGAGACTGACAAACCAATCTGGCTGCCAGTGAGGAGTCTTATAGCTATAATGCTTCTCTGTAAACAATTTGCGTTAAAAATAAGAAATGTCTGCATCAAATTTGACATATATTTACATATCCTAAAGGCCCCGTCACACGCAGCGACGTATCTAACGATATATCGCCGGGGTCATGGATTCCGTGACGCACATCCGGCATCGTTAGCGACATCGTTGCGTGTGACACCAACGAACGGCCGTTAACGATGGAAAATACTCACCTAATCATCCATTGTTGACACGTCGTTCATTTTCAAAAAATCGTTGATTGTTGTGGATGCAGGTTGTTTGTCGTTCCCGAGGCAGCACACATCGCTATGTGTGACACCTCGGGAACGACGAACTACAGCTTACTTGCGGCCGCCAGCAATGAGGAAGGACGGAGGTGGGCGGGATGTTTCGGCCGCTCATCTCCGCCCCTCCGCTTCTATTGGGCGGCCGCTTAGTGATGCCGTTGTGACGCCGCACGAACTGCCCCCTTAGAAAGAAGGGGGTTTGCCGGCAACAGCGACGTCGCTAGGCAGGTAAGTCCGTGTGACAGCGCCTAACAATATTGTGCGCCACGGGCAACGATTTGCCCGTGACACACAAACGACGGGGGCGGGTACACTCGCTAGCGATATCGCTGCATGTGATGGGGCCTTAAGAGTGCATGATCCCAGTGATGCCATGTGCAATGATCCTGAATGGAGGTGAGCAGCCTATATTAGGTTGTCTCTGTGCCAACCGATGACACTTTGCTCTTCCGTAGTATTATTGCTATGAATACCTCCACCAATGGAATATGATACCTCCTCATTCACATAAATTCTAGGTTAATCTGTGAAAAAAATTGTGTGTGCCTCGGTAAAAAATCTGAACAAATGGGGCCTCAATAGACTTAAGCGGGCTTTACACGCTACGACATCGCTAATGCGGAGTCGTTGGGGTCACGGAATTCGTGACGCACATCCGGCCGCATTAGCGATGCCGTTGCGTGTGACATCGATTAGCGATTTTGCATCGTTGCAAAACAGTGAAAAATCGCTAATCGGCGACACGGGGGTCCATTCCCAATTATCGTTACTTCAGCAGTAACGAGGTTGTTCCTCGTTCCTGCGGCATCACACATCGCTGCGTGTGACGCCGCAGGAGCGAGGAACGACTCCCTACCTGCCTCCCGGCCGCTATGCGGAAGGAAGGAGGTGGGCGGGATGTTACATCCCGCTCATCTCCGCCCCTCCGCTGCGATTGGGCGGCGGTTCAGTGACGTCGCTGTGACGCCGCACGGACCGCCCCCTTAGAAAGGAGGCGGTTCGCCGGTCACAGCGACGTCGCCGGACAGGTAAGTATGTGTGACGGCTCTGGGCGATGTTGTGCGCCACGGGCAGCGATATGCCCGTGTCGCGCAACAGATGGGGGCGGGTACGCACACTAGCGATATCGGGACCGATATCGCAGTGTGTAAAGTAGCCTTTAGGCACTAGATTGTGGAGTAGAGTACTGCATAAGATATTTGTAAAGAGCTTTAACTAGACATGGGGTTCCAGTACCTGTCTGTCCTCGCTCTTTTCCTCTTTCTCAGGATCCATGCTGTCAGATAACATGTGCTCCATAGGCCGGGAGGAGATCTGCTCCTGGAGCTTGGTCATCTCATTCTCATCCTTCTCTTCTGCAAGCTGCTGGATCAGCTCTTTGAAGTTCTCCACTATCTGTTCTTTAGACTCCATTCTGTAACCAAAACATTAAAATGAAAAATTTACCAAAAAGCCACAAGGTCATTCCAAACTGCACACTCTTCCGCTCCAAAATCATTCAACTAATTAGGAAAAACAGTCAGTAATCCATAAAAGTGCATTCACACACGGTCACAGTGATTTCAGAATGATCTGACACTCCAAAAATACAGTGCCCTGAAAGGAACATGGAAGAGTTTCATATCATAGCAAATGGGAATATTTATAACTGGAAAAATTGTTCCAGGTGCTGCAAAATATGTATATAAAGACCTGGCACCCCACCGATCAGCTGTAACTTGCTCTAATAACCACTCTGAAAAGTGTAGTTCCATTCATTGAATGAATAGGAGCTGTTCTTCAGCACCCGGCAGCAGCCACTACACATTATATGGAACTGCACTTTGCAGCCTTGTTTAGACTGTACAACTGGTGGTCTTTGAGGCAAAAAACAACTGAATAGTGGGGAAAATATAGGTTGTCGATCCCCACACCGATGTATTACTGACCCATGCCATGCCTATGTCGTCAAAATGTTGTGAAAGTCAAAACTGTTACCATAACTGGTCTCTCGGCAATTCATGGGAACATAAAAAGTTACAGTATATAGCTTATGATAGAAATACAGTTCTTCATCCACCAATAAGTCACTTCTTCTCCTCGTTCCCGTGCCTCAACTAGTCATTTACTTTCAACCTACTAGTAAAATCCATCTTGAGAAACAAGATTATGAGCTTGCTTAAGTATTACATTACATACTGCCCATAGAACACTAAGGAAAAGATAGGGAGCTGCTTGAAGGAGTCAGAGGCAAAAAAAAACAGTGCTGCAGTTTCTAGTAAGTGTTTTATCTCATCCTAGTGCAGGATTCACAGCTGCACTGCTAAGAACTACACCCAAACGAGCTTAAGTTTAAGGGCAAGAAGCTTGCCGGACCAAAAGCTAAATTTTCATCTGAGGAACAACATACTAAGTAAAGCTCTAGTGTTTCAAAAGGCCATTTTCTTAGAATGTGTGTGAGATTTTACGTGTTTTCTATCTCAAAGTGACAATGACTGATTTGTGCTAATCCCAATTTTGAAAAAAGAAGTGGCGGTCTAAGCAAACAAATTTTACCATTGTGATCTGTAAAGTAAATACTAAGTTGAGGATATCCACTTTTCAAGTTCTTTTTTTGTTAGAAGAGCTTCTTAAGAATAAGGTCATCACTAATGACCTGTTAAAGCCCCCAGTATTCAGATGTAATTTGTAATGGAAACTGTCAGAAAGTTTTCTACTACAGGAGACATGGAGCATGGCATACACTTTTCAACATTGAAATTGCAACACCAAGAAGGAAAAGTCTTGGCATCATGAAAATCACAGTCCTGATAGACATGATAATGATATATAAATGATGAAACAACATTTTTTAATCATCTTGATTTGTTCAATATTGAGTATGAGCACCACAAGCAGAAATCACCGCACTTGCACGCCTTGGGCTCCATCACTGAAGGTTATTAATGGTTGTCTGAGGAATATTCTGCCATGCTGAATGCCACGATAGGTCCCTTTGCAAATGATGACCAAAGACATCCCAGATGTGCTCGATTGGAGACAAATACAGAGACACTTTCAGCCACTATAGCATGTTTAGGCCAAGCAAGCTGCCCACACGGCCTGGCACTGTCATGTTGAAAAACAGCTTCTGGAACACGTTCACATTCCTTCTTGAAGGCATCTTCATGATGTAAACCACGTAGTCTCCAGAACAATCTCCGACAATCATTGTATCCAAGACAAAATTGCTGTCTTGTTCTGTGTCATGATAGCCTTTGAGTGTGGTGATGTGAGGTCAATGGAGCACCTATAAGTGGACACCTACAGTAGTTTCAGGTACAAATGCCTTCTGATGGTTTGTGTAGACACTCTGTGGATCCTTAGACTTGGTATATGAAGTCTCATTTCACATACAGTACAGAATGGATCACTAGTCGCCATTTTTCAAATCTGACAAGACCAAGTGGACAACGCCATAAAGAGGCTTTCACAAAGGAATGTAACACTGGTTCTATTCTCGGAATTATGGGGTGAGGTGGCATATATATACAGTAGCCCGGACCCCTCTAATCTTCATGTCCACTAACAGCTCATCGTTACATTGATTTGGTTGTAGAGCCAGTGGAAGTCATTTCTCCAAAGTGTCCTAGGAGCTGTTTTTAACATAACAAAGCCCGAACACAAGTTGCTTGTGTTACTGTGAGCAATCAGCATGTCCTAAACGTGCTTCTGTTGTCTGCACCGATTCTGGACTTATTTCCCATCAAGTACACCTGGGACGTCACTGGTCGTCAACTAATAAGAGAGCTGCCAGAAGCGGATCTTGATGATTTATGTACCCAGGTACATTCATGTGGCAGAACATTCCTCAAACAAACATTAGCAATCTCACCGATAGCCATCACGGTGTGTATATGCGGGGATTTCTGTGTGTGGCACTCATACTCCATACTGAATAAGTAGATTTCAATCTTGAGGAGTGTAGTTTGCACTGAAATCAATGGACTGTCCAATGACACATTGGGTTCTCCAGAAAGACATGTACCGTCTGTATGGACACCCACTCTCCCTGTATTATCCCATTATTCACTTATATGGTACATTTTCACCAGATAATCCCTTTAGATAATGATCTACTAAATAACATTGGGTGTACACATAAAACCACCATTACTTCATGGATGCATTAACACTGTCCTCTGCTGCTTCGACAACTCTCCTTCCAATCCTCGGCCTCTTCAACTGACCGCTTCTAGTGCGAGTGTAGACAGGGGTTATATCGTATTCTAGAATAAAGGTGACATTAACAAGTCTGATTAATTGCTCATACAAGGACCATGCTGTATTTTCTGAGACACACTGTCTTAAAGTGTATTTCCAAAATATGATGTGGAGACATGCGTTATCCTTTACAATTGCATGTGACTTGCAATGAAGTCTAAGGTAACTATGTTACTTGAATAAAAAAATACAATCACATTTGGGAACATTTGTGACCAAAACCACAGGAAATCAATAATTCAATGGAGGCGAGGTAGCATTATGACATGTGATTTCAATGCCGCACAACACACTGCTGTGGAGCCTCAGCCTCATGAAGACCCTTTCTTCATCTCAAATGACATTTAAGAAAGTGTCTAGAAAAGCAGATGTCTCAGTGTGATACCAAACTATTCCAAATTTACTAAAGGTTTTCTCCATTCTTTGGCATAAAAAGTGACTTATGGTTAGATTGGGATGCCAGTAATAAAACGTGGGCTGGTCACGTCCACTGGCTTTGTGTGCAGTTATGGGTGCTCATCCATATAGCGGACGAGTGCAGGAGCTGCCTATTATTGATGAGCACTAGTCCGATCTGTAAGGTGGACAAGACTAGTGCATGCTGCAATTTATTTCACATGTGCCATCAATCCGTGTAATAGGAATAGTCAGACCTACACTGCAACAGATTTCTCATTCAGCATCAACGACTGTGCATCTTAAGACTGTCTAGTTTCATTTTAGTCTGCTGAACTATTACACAGACTGGTAAATGGGTTCGGCTGGAGTCACACTTGTGAGAGACTCTCACGAGTCTCGCATCGCATCACCCGGCACGACCACACACTCTCCTGACAGGAACGTCTCAACTGCATGTATTTGTCAGGAGAGTGTGCGGCCGTATCGGGTGATGCGATGCGAGACTCACGCGAGTCTCTCGCAAGTGTGAATCTGGCCTTACCATAAGTTTAGCAGTCCCTTACCCTCAATTGTGTCGTCATCAGCATTTATGATGGATTTCTCTTTATCTGGTTCTACCTAAAGTAAAAGAGAATAAAATACATCTTATGATAAACGAACAAAGCATATGTTCATTTGTGCAAATTAAGTCACTTTTAAACGTTCACACGTTGAGACTTTGGTCAGTTTTTTACCTCAGTATTTGTGGCCAAACCAGTAGTGGAACAATCAGAGGAAAAGTATAATAGAAATACGGGCACCGCTTCTGTATTTATCACCCACTCCTAGTTTCGGCTACAAATACTGAGGCAATAAACTAACCAAATACTCATTGTGTGCATGTGGCCTAAAGGTCCTGTCTTAAATAAGCCATTTAGACAAAGTATTATCTTTAATGTATAGGGGTAAGCTATGATCAGGGTAATTTTTGGAGTACACTGGAAATTTGGCGAAAGTTCAACACTACATGAAAACTTGTGGATGGGTTGAATGAAACACCAGTAGGCCTTCGGAGAGAAGAGGACACATTACTTTGGCTAAAGATTGCCAATATCATGAGATATGAAAAAACAGCTCCATCTGTGATAGAACAAAATAATTTCTCATTATTTTAGAATGTTTTTTTTGTTTTTTGGTTTGTTTTTTTTAAAATGCTGTTTATAGATCACCATTAAAGGGAATATGTCAACAGATTTTTGTACCTCATCTGAAAGCAACACAATGTAGGCAAAAAGATCCTGAATCTAACCGTTGTATCACATAGATTACTGGGTGCTTTCGATCTGACAGAATCAGAATTTTTAGATTTAGCAATGCAGCAGAGCTGAGTAAGCTGTCCCCAACCACACCAGGCTCTCTATAGAGATTGCACATTGACAGTGACATGTCAATCACAGGAGGGGGTGTATTGGATTGCAGTGCCTGTGACATTGTAGTCTGAGCAATGATAAGTCCTGCTGCCTAAACAAATAAACAACAGATTGGATCTTGACAAAACAGGCATCCCTGAATTATTTGTGTTAACCCTTGCAGCATGCTGCCTTCAGGCTATATAGCAAAAACCTTCTGACAGATTCTCTTTAAGGCTATGTGCGCACTTACCGGATTTTGCCGCGGATTTTTTGCGGTTCTGCTGCATGTTTCGCTGCAGAAAATGTTCATAACATCTCTGCAGTGAATCACCAGCAAAACCTATGGGCAAAAAAAATCCTGTGCGCACTAGGCGGAATTTAACAGCTGCATGTTTTGCTGCGGGATTCCCGCAGCAAAAACAATTTCATGTCAATTCTTTTCCGCACGTCACTGCGGGATTTCACTACATTGACTCTAATGTTAATCGTGAAATCTCGCAGGGAATAACGCAGGCAGCAAATTCTGTGCGGTTCACTGCGTTTTCCTGCGTTATTCCCTGCGGTATTTCGCGGTTTACCTCCGGTAATGTACATCGCTTGTCTGCGGTTTTGCAGGGAAGTGATGTCATTACAGGAAGAGGAAGCGGAGCAGAGAGTAAACAAACACATCAAAGACACACACAGAAATCACAGACATAGAACACAGACACAGACACATAGAACACACATAGAAAGAAAACGGAAATATAGAAAACAAAGCACGTGGGCTCCGCTGCATATTTACCATCCAGCCGAGGTAAGCACACAGCGGCGGCCCGGTATTCTCAGGCTGGGGAGGGAGAGGGGCAGGGTTAATGTCCCCCGCCTCCCTCCACCTCCCGCAGCCGAGAATATCAGCCGCAGCTGCCCCGGAACTGTCGCATCCATTATGCGGCAGTACTGGCGTGTCCCCGGCTCTTCCTGCAGCCGTGTAGCAGTGGCAGTCAGGGTAATACAAGGAGTTAATGGTGGCGGATCGCCGCCATTAACTCCAGGCTTGATCATGGCAGCGTCTATGAGACAGCTGACATGATCAACCCGTAAGTAAAGTGAATAAAACACACAGAAAAATCCTTTATTTTAAAACAACAAACAAGCCTCGTTCACCATTTTATTAACCCCTCCCGAAACAAAGCTCCGGCGTAATCCACAGCTCCGGCGTCCTGCGCTGCTTACATCCAGCCGCGACTGACACACAGCGCTGAATTACCTCTGCTGTCTCGCTGCGACACAGCAGAGGTAATTACCGGTCATTTCCCACGGCCGTTAATGTGAACTCACTGCCGACCGTGGGAAATGCAGCGATCTGTCCTCTATCCATCTGTCTATCTATCTATCCCTCTATCTATTCTTCTGTCTCTTTATCTATCTACTATCTCAGAATGAAATGACTTTTTTTTTTTTCAATGTGCTTTATTGCATTGAATGCAATAAAGCACATCCCAACCCGCACGCGGCAAAACCGCGGCAATACCGCGAACAATACCGTGGTAAAACCGCAGCAAACCGCATGCGGTTTTCGGGTGCGGTTTGCCGCGTTTTTTTACCGCGGGTGCGGTAATCTTTGAATACCTGTGGAATTTTCTTGAGAAAATTCCATTTTCCAGTGCGCACATAGCCTTATATTGTTTCAGAACTTTTTCTACCTTTAATGTCATTCATAATCTGTACAAATCCAGTTCATTTGTGAGGGAGAAAATAAAAATATCAAAACTAAAATGATGTGGTTGCATAAGTGTGAACACCTTTTTATAATTGGTAATGTGACTGTGTACAGAATTAACCAATCACATTTCCACTCATATAACCTAGAAGTCAGTACACAGCTGCCATCATTTACAGTGATTCTAATTAACTCCATATAAAGTTTAGCCTTTCTAGTAGGATTTTCCTGATTTTGTCTTAGTTGCATTGTACAGTAAAAGTCATGTCTGAAAAAAGCTTACAACACAGCAGAAGGATCTCGTTCAAAGTTATCAGTCAGTGGGATGCAACAGTTTTTACAGGGTATTAGTACTACTATAGAACACTGTGGAGATGTCATCGAGAAGTGGCATAAGGTTGGCACAACAGTGACCTATAACTTTTGTATGGTTCTGTCAATGGAGGCGTATAAAGTCTTTTTTCCTCAGAGCAATTATAGTGTTTGTGTTTCCGTGGAATTTTTAATCACTTTTTGCTCTATTACTTTGGGAGGTGATTTTTTTTAATTTTCCTCTATGATGTTTATCGAATAGGCTGAATAATTAAATATTTTGTCATGCCCTCCTCCAACTCAGCAGCATTCGTATATACATTGATAGTCACTTAAATCCATGTTTTATTAAAAAGTATTCATAAGCTTTTTTAGTGCTAATAAGGGATCTGACTAGTCGAAGGGGCATTAGTTTCCCCAGACTAGTTGGTCCTCCCCCCCAAGTTATCACGCCCCTGTGGGCTCCACAATCTTATTATGGAGCCAAATGTGGTTTGTGGGCTATGATATGTGGCTTGGGCCTGTAATATATAGCTCAGGCCTGTGATATGTAGCTTGGGACTGTGATTTGTGGCTCGGGCCTGTGATATATGGTTCGGGCCTGTGATATATGGTTCGGGCCTGCGATATGTGAGTCGAGCCTGTGATATGTGGCTCCTGCCTGTGATATGTGACTCAGGCCTGTGATATGTGGCTTCGGCCTGTAATATATGGCTCAGGACTGTGATATCTAGCTTGGGACTATGATATGTGGCTTGGGCCTGTTATATGTGGCTCGGGCCTGTGATATGTGGCTCGGGCCTGTGATATGTGGCTCGGGCCTGTGATATGTGACTCGGGCCTGTGATATGTGGTTCGGGCCTGTGATATGTGGTTCGGGTCTGTGATATGTGGTTCGGGCCTGTGATATGTGGTTCGGGCCTGTGATATGTGGTTTGGGCCTGTGATATGTGGCTCAGGCCTTTGACATGTGACTTGGGCCTGTGATATGTGACTCATGCCTGACTTCCAGCTTTTTGGATTTTCACCAGGTCTAGCAAACAGCTATGAAGAGCAGGTCTCTAATTGATGACTTTTATGAGTAGGCATGCATATCTGGATGTTTAACTAGCAGTATCATTCAATGAGGGGCACTGCAGCCAGAAACTTGAGATGCTGCCCCCTGACTGCTGGCCCCTATGCATGTTAAAATAGAGGTCTCCCCCTAGAAAGACACTGACCTGCCGCCCCCGCCTCCTGTGGTGTGACTGGCCTAAGCCCCGCCTCCTGGATACATATCACTGTGCTGCCCTGCTTCCGGCCTCTCTGCTGCAGGACCCGGACCTGTTTGGACAGCCGGACACAGGGACCCGCTCCTGGATGCGGAATGAGAGCTATCAGCAGGGAGGTAAGCGTTTCAGCTCACAGCGCTGTTAGCTGTGAGCGGCTCCCTCTCTGCTGAGGCACAAGCAGTGTGTGCCGGTGAGCGCGGCGTTCTATGGGAACGACCCGCCCGCTGGTCCGCTTGTGCTCTTCATTTTTTAAACACCCTTAACCCCCTCCCTCCCTCCAGCCTCCCCAAAAATCAGCATGGAGGAAAGCGTCCTGCTCACGGCGCTTTTAGCTGTGAGCGGCTCCCTCCATGCTGAGGCTCAAGCTATGGGCGCCGGCGAGCGGCGTTTCTGAGGAAACTACCCGCCCGCCGGTCAGCTTGAGCCGCCATTAAGTTTTTAAAAAAAGAGCGCTTTGCGCTTTTTGTCTTTGGCCCCGCCTACCCGCCGCCCAGCCACCGCCGCCCAGCCACCGCCGCCAGAACTGAGAAGGAGCAGGGTAGGGCTGTGTGCGCTCTGCACGGCACCGAAAAGGTGTGCCTCAGAGCGCAGCTGAAAAGCTCCGTTATGAGGCGCATGGTGCTGGCAGAGAACGTGCGCTCAGCCTGCAGCTCCTGCCATAGACAGAGCAGGAGCTGCCGGCGGAGCGCACGGAAGAAGTGACATGTCACTTCTTAGAACACAGGGATTCGGGCCCCAGCTGAATCGCTGCGTTCTACTATACAACGTGCGTACGGCCTCTGCACAGTCTCCATAGACTGTGCAGGGGACGCAGGACGCATGAATTACGCACACAGCCTAATTGAAGTGCAGACTCAGTGCAGTCCCTGTCACAGCGCAGGTTGGAGGCACGGTAGGGGGGAATGTAGTATGCAGGCACTAACCTGCAAGAGTTCAAATCATCCCATCCCACACGCACTGAACTTCCCCTCCCCTCCGTTTGTATGCCCCGGGAATGCCAAGGGGGCTAGCCTGGGAATGAACCAGGTACCATGTGGGTCTCCCAGTGAGCGGGCGGGTTAAGGGATTCTGTTAGGACTTCATTGTTCAAATTGAGGGGGGCTGGTAGTGAACAGGGGCAAGAAGCAACAGTCAGCAGGTGGCATGTTTTCCCTCCTGCTGATACCACACCTACACCGAGCCCCCTCCCAGGCCAAAACACACTCCATTTGACATTATGACAATGGTGACTGTTAACAGCCCCTCACCGTTGTCACACAGTGGTTTCAGCATGTTATGGCGGCGGTGGGTTCGGTGCCGACCATCGCCTTGTACGGTCATGTGCAGGGGTCACGGTAGCAAGCTTTGGCATGGGTAGCCACCATGTCCGGAGTCTGTCATCTTAACCCTTGGATAGGTGTGAGCGTCGTCGTAGCAGGCGTTACGTGGGTAGATCTAGATCCAGTCGTCTTGTCATTTCCTGAATCACCAGGTGAGTACCATGATGGGGAATGCGGGGTGGGATAAGTCCCCCTTGGGAGGATAACGTGATGTCACAGGTAACAGGCTTCCCGCCCAGCTCTACATGTTGTCACTAAGTTATTTATAACAAACAATGTTATTGGTGCTGAGGGAATCGCCCTTCCCCCGTTTCTGTTAAAAGCTGTGATGGTATCTAGCATTCCTACCCCTTGTAGACAGCATTCCACAATCTACCCGCTCTAACTGTAAAGAAGCTTTCCCTATTTCGGAGGATTAAGTTTGGTGACAGTTTATTTATATTGACCACGAGGGTATTTATACAAATTATTATTATTTATTATAGGGCCATATAATTCATGGCGCTTTGCATGGGACGGGGGTTTTTACAAAATACGTACCAGTATACTAATCATAGACCATACAAGGCGCAGTCTGGTACAGGAGGAGAGAGGATCCTGCCCGCGAGGGCTCACAGTCTACAGGGGATAGGTGAGGAGACAGTAGATGAGGGCAGAGCTGATTGTGCGGCGCAGTATCAGACGGAGGGTTACGGCAGCTTGTAGGCCTGTCGGACGAGGTACGAATGAGATCTCCTCTGAGACGTTTTTTCAAAAATTAAACATATCTTATTTTTCAACCTTAGTTTAATACAGGCGGCCTCCATTCCTTGTAATAATCTTGTTGCCACCGGTTAACTGACCCTTCAAGTGATTTAGTGATTAGTGACAATATGATGGGATCACGGGATCTCACACCCCTGTTATACCCCTAATTTCATGCTGTAATTGAAAGAAGTGATCTATATTGGCCACAGATAGTTTTATCGAAATGTGAGAAGTATATTTCTGTACAGTTGCATGGTTTGATTGTTTTTCTAAAATTGCTTCTCTTTTGTAGTGAAGTAGTTTTCATCCTTTTGTACTAGATTTTCCCTCTTTGGTTAATTACGTATGTTTTAATTGGTTTTCCTTACCGTAGGAACCGAAAATAAACAAGTGAGATGGGAAAACCGGCAAGGTTAGCTATTCGCAGAATAATTAGGCTCGCTAATATTTTCTGGACAATTACTTCCACATAAATATTCTAAAAGGTATAAATTCACTTTTAGTTTTTGGGTGCGTTGCATGGATTGGGGACGCTGCCCCATTGGGGCTTACGGTCTGGATTCCTTACCTGTATGTTTATGGGGGTGTGGGAGGAGGCTAGAGTGCCCGGAGTAGACCCACGCAGTCACGGGGAGAACGTACAGGCTCCTTGCGGATGGTGTCCTTGGCGGGATTTGGGCCCAGGACCCCAGGGCTGCAGCTAGCCACTGAGCCACCGTGCCATGCCATAATAGTTTAAAGAGCAGGAACAGACAGATTTGTAGATGGAGTATTACGGCGTTGCAGGGCCAGCTGTTTTGAGATCATTTGCGATACAAAGGGTTTATATAGTTATATATATATATATAAAAAAAAAAAAAAATGCTCCTTATGCTGGGCCCGGGGGGGGGGGGCATGGTCCATTAACCTAACTTTGATTGCGCCTTTTCCCCTATTTCGGTTCCAGCTACACAAAAGGGGGGGTGGACTGGGAAATAGGAGAATGACCAGTGGTCCGACGGTGCCGGTGGGTAAAAGCCTTAACCAACTACAGCCCTTTCCTCGAATAAGTAATCAGGCTAATTAGGTTTTTTGTGGCTTGGAATGCTTATGGGTCAATGCAGGGTTGAAGACAAAACAGGCATCTGGGTTCCGGGTTAGCATCGGGCACCTTATTGCAATCCCAATCTCAGGTATTTTGGTAACTCAACCCACCAGCAGGATCAAGGTTTGGAGTTCTCAGCCAGATGGTGGGGTGTGTGGTGAAGTTAGGCCTATGATCCAGGCCTCCATTTTGCATGGACTTGACGGTTCTATGGTACGTTATTCAGCGGGTGTTGCTCTGGTGGTTGATGTGCGTGACGATTTTACAAGCCACCCTCTAGTATTACACGCCCTGCAGTAGTCAGCGAATGTGCACCATTTTCGGTTGCAAGCAAACTGTTACGAGGTCGGTCTTCCCAAATTTAAATTGCGGAACGGTACTGAAGCGATGAGGGTCTTGTGGGGTGAAAGGTATTGAAGGGTTGGATGATTATGGTAAGCGAGTGGAGCACAGTAGGCCTATTCTTTTTTAGCCGAAGATTGTTTTGTTTTTTAAAAAAAAAAAAAAAAAAAAAAGGGGTGGTTTGGATTGTTCGCCCCATTGCAAATCTATACATTGATATTTTGGATCTTTTTCTCTCACTCGGCGGGTGTCCCGACGTTGTCGGTTGTTTCTCTTAGGCGAGCGGGAGTATGGGACCAGTTTTTACCCATGACGACGGCACTTCATTTTAGCGTCACGTAGTTTGTCCTTCATTTTTTGGGCTGGTTTTTGGTTGGTAATGCGACGGTTACTCATTCGTTATTTTTGGTGTTTGCCAGCCTGGTACCCGGCACGTACTCTCCCAGAGTTGGGGTGCTACAAGGCTTCAGGAGCCAGCATACATGAGCACAGTTTCAGTGGATCAGGTGACGACAATGGAAATGCATTATGAGGGACGACAGGTCGGAGTTGGTTTTCTTTTTTGAAATCGGGTTTTTATTCGACACGTAAGGAGATTCAGAACAGCGTACAGGGCTAATGTAAAATGATATGATTGTGATTTGTTTATCCAAAAAAAAAAAAAAAGTTTTGTCAGTACCACCTTGGAGAGAAGAGGTGTCTGACGGTTACGAGAATTCCCTGTTCTGACAGTGTTTTTGCCTTTCAGATCCAAGTCGGCCCAGTGATTGGGTCCGAGGTTACTTCCATATATGTTGGCTGCGAGGAGAGCGGATCTTCGCGTCTTCGCCTTGGTGGTCGGTTCTTTGTTCCTGTTACAGTGAAAGTAATTGGAGAGGTTGCCGGGGCTTGGCTCAGCTGTGGGTTTATCGGAGGGGACCAAGATTGCGTGAGCTCTCTTTTCTACAATCGACTTGGTGATACACATAGGCTTCAAGTATCTGGTCCAAGGCCGTCTAGCTAGGCCTCTTACCCTTATCCGGTCAGAGAGGTACAAGTTTCCCTGTTTTAGTGCAGAGTGTTACAACGATCCGGTCGAAGGTTACCCTCTGGCCCAGGGGGCTTGGAGCTATGGAAGAAGGTGATAAGGATCTCTCCTGGCGCATGGTCGATCGGGGCCTACCCAAGTTGTGCTGTTAATAAAGTGTTTTTTAAAAAAAAAAAAAAAGAGGTTGTTGGTCTGGCACCGCCAGCTGGAAGGCAATATTTGGCTGTCCTTAAGCTCGGATGGGTACACCCCAAATGATGATGTTATGGATATGGTGGTTTCGGAAATGCCTGGGACGGCTCAGGTATTTCAGTTTTTGGGGGGGGTCGCAGCTTGCTGGCGCGGTGCTGCTCCTTGGCGGAAGGGGTAGAAAAAGTGGTGGTGAAATACCCGCGCCGGACGGCCGGAAGGCGGTACATTTACCTGAACCCCGTGATGTTGGCAAGTTAATGCCTGGTTAAAAGCTGCGACCAAATTTTAAGCCAAAAGATGAGAGTGGTTTTTTCTCCATGCCTCTCTCCAAAATGGAAAATTCAAATAAAAGTATTTTAATTTATAAGAGAACGGTGTCGTGTCTTTCTAGGGGGGAAAAAATGGTGGTGGTTGGGTCCTGGCAGTCTGAGGGGCACTGCAGCCAGAAACTTGAGATGCTGCCCCCTGACTGCTGGCCCCTATGCATGTTAAAATAGAGGTCTCCCCCTAGAAAGACACTGACCTGCCGCCCCACCTCCTGTGGTGTGACTGGCCTAAGCCCCGCCTCCTGGATACATATCACTGTGCTGCCCTGCTTCCGGCCTCTCTGCTGCAGGACCCGGACCTGTTTCCCATCCTCCCTCCCTTTTGTTTTCCAAGTTGATTGAGTTTTTCTGTGTTTAAGTCGCAGCAGCGGAAGGGGTAGAAAAAGTGGTGGTGAAATACCCGCGCCGGACGGCCGGAAGGCGGTACATTTACCTGAACCCCGTGATGTTGGCAAGTTAATGCCTGGTTAAAAGCTGCGACCAAATTTTAAGCCAAAAGATGAGAGTGGTTTTTTCTCCATGCCTCTCTCCAAAATGGAAAATTCAAATAAAAGTATTTTAATTTATAAGAGAACGGTGTCGTGTCTTTCTAGGGGGGAAAAAATGGTGGTGGTTGGGTCCTGGCAGTCTCTCCATCCTGAGGAGTGCATCAAATTGGATGCAATAGTGTTGGGGGAGTGCTTGAAGAGAAAATAAAAAATGGGGTTAAGATGGGCATCCCTGGATATAAATATACTGCCTTCGTGTGACAGCTTTAGCGTTCATTATACTAGTAATGGAAGTTGTGAATGTCTCTACTGTGGGGTGGGATGGCAAAATTTTAATGTCATTGCTCTTGGGGCTCTGGATGTGTTTTGTGAACCTCTCTTAGTGCTTAATGTAGCGCTCAAGGTAAGAGTTTTGGGACCACTGATAGAGACCTATAATCCCACCTGTGTGTCCTCTGTAGTCACTATCTGAATATCCTCTTTTTCCTCTGAGTGTTCTACGTGTAATTCGGCTGGTGGCTGCAATGATTGTTGCTCTGTAGACTGAGGAACTGAGTCATCTTTGGCATTTTCTTTATCTGGAAGAATAACAAAAATAAAAAATCTGATTATATGGCAATTCTATTACAGGGGAGATCTACGAGTTATCATGGAGCCGTGCATTCAAGATCTTCACAACTTCAATGACTTCATATTCTGTAAACTGTATAAGAATGTAAAAAACAAATCCACAGACTGCAGTAAATACATTACTGCAATGTTATATACAGGACAGACACAGAATTCTTACCTTCTAGATTAAGATTAAGATATTAAAGGGGTTGTCCACTACTCGGCCAACACCTACAGTATAAATTATTATATTCCCCAAAAAAGGCTCCTTACAACTCTCGCACCGGCGCTGCTGTAGCAACATTGGTGCTGAGTCTCCTGAAGCTCATATGACAATGTTATGTCCCGTGAGCACTGCAGTCAATTAGAGGTCACAAATGGGCTAAAGTTCTCATGACGTCTTCAGACATCTGAGGTTCATAGAACGGTAGTGAAAGTGAAGCGGAGCTGCCCATTAGCTTTGTGGCATAACAATGTCACGCAAGCCTCAGGAGACATTCAGGGATAGTTCAGGACTTTGATATTGGTAATGGATAAACAGTGACAGTGCAGTAAACAGTTTATGGAGCTGTAACAACACAACTTTATATATTGTGCATGGACTGTTTTCTGGTATTGCAGCTCAGATCCTATTGAAGTGAAAGAGTTGAGTTACAGTCCTATAGAATAGTACTACATAGTGTAGGGGGAGCTGGTGCTACATCTCCATGCACTGTTTACTTCCTGCTGCCATAGGATCTACAAACAGCTCATCACACATATTCAGTATCACGTATCATTGCCATAAGCAGACATCCCCGTAATTACACACCTTGGCTACTCTCAGAGAGGTTATCAATGGTTGTCTGAGGAATGTTCTGCCATGCTGAATGCACTTGGGCAAATAATCAAGATCCACTGCTGGCAGCTCTCTTTGCAACAATTCAGTTATGTCCCAAATATGCCGGATGGGAGAAAAGTCTGGAGATGCTGTGATGGTAGCAATTTTAGGCTGGGCAGGCAGCTGCAGACTGTAATCAAACAACATGTGGCCTGGTGCTGTGTTAACAAATGCCTCCTGGGTCACTTTCCCATTTCCTCGTGAAGGCCTAATTATCACGTTGCCCACAAGGTCCCCATTCCAATTTCTGGCTATCATTGCTTTCAAGACAAAAGCGGCACTTATCCCTAAAAGAGATAGACCTCCTTCAGCCTCTATTGCCTTCCTGCTCTGCACCATGATAGCCTTTGAGAGTGGTGGCAGGAAGATCAATGGAACACATTCAGTTGGACATCTGACACGTAGCCCAATGTCATGCAAACGCCTTCTGATGGTTTCTGGAGACACTGATGCTTTAAGATTGGTATGTGACATTCCATTTCACTTGCAGTAGTAGTACTATAATGGATCACAACACTCCATTTTTTAATTTGATGACACCGCACGGGTACCACCATAAAGAAATATTCACAAGAGAATATTACACTGGCCCTACTCCTAGGATTATAATATGGTCATAATGTACAATAGACATACTCCACTGGATTTCATTCAAAATACACTAACAGTTCGGCGTTAAATTGATTTGGTGGTGGAACCATTGATACGGCCATTTCTCCACTCTCCCAGGAGCCATTTTTCAATACAACAACACCAGGCTGCCTGTTGCACATGCTAGTCTGAGCAGCCTGCATGGTCTAAATCTGATACAATGGCTTGCAGCTTTCGGACTTGTCTGCCATCGAACATATCTGGGACGTCATTGGTCAGCAATTTCAAAGGGAGCTGCCACCAAGCGGATCTTGATGATCTGCCCAAGTTCATTCAACGTTATAGAACATTCTTCAGACAACCATTAATAACCTCATTGATAGCAGCCACGGTGTGCGTGCATTTCTGTGGTGCTCATACTCAATGCTAAATAAATCGAGATGTTTTGAAAATTTTGTTTTCATTTTTTTCATCATTTTTATCTTATTTATCTTATTTTTAACATATCTATCAATCTTAGGATTTTCACAAATCTTTGACTTGCTCTTTCTGGGTTTTGAAATTTCAATTTTTAGGGGTTTAATTAACAGGTTTGGCCAATTAAAGTGGTTGCTCGATTCTCTGATGAATGTCTGCAGTCACTCTATATCATACTGTCAGGATTCTTCGTTATAGCTGGCGACAGACAGCCGTCATGTGAATGCAAGTATGCAATTTGCCTACATGCAGTCACATCCCAACTGAACGTGCTTGGCCTCACTCAATACAAGTAAATTGAACGAAACAGAGCACGTCAAGTCGGAATATAGCCAAAAGTATGTAAATCACATAAATTGCTCTCGCCAGCATCACCGGTGAATTTTGATGGCACATAGAATAACTGCAGATTTTAATCAGAATACCGGACAACCCCATTTGCTGAAGTAGCTCATTGTGAGCAACAAAAATACCACCATAGGCAAATAATAGTCACAGATTGGCTCATGCAAAAAAGCTTAATGAGCAACAAAGCCAAAGACCAACTGTGCAAAGTTACAGAAAGACCTGGAATCAGCAGGTACAATGGCTTCAAAGAAAATAATAAGTAAAGCACTCAACCTCCATGGCCAGTTAGACAAGCCTGTGAAATACTGGGAGAATATAGTCTGGTCAGATGAGACCAAAATTGAACTCTTTGGATGCCAAAATACACACCATGTTTGGAGGCCAAAAGGCACAAAACACCCCCAAAACACCATACCAAAAGTGAATTTTCAAGGTGGGCACTGGCAAATTTCATATTGAAGGAAGTGGATCAATGTAGTGTGACATGCTTAAAGTGAACCAATCACCAGGAATTTTGTATATAAGCTAAAACCAATTATATACTGGCACTATCAGGCTAAGTCTATACATACCTATAGTGGTCAGCTCCAATGTTTATGTTTTGAAATCCAAAAAAGTTAAGTTTAAAAAATCGACAGCTGCTTGAGTGGCATTTGCAATGGAGCAGATAATATATTCATAGTTATCCCCTCCCTTTATTAAAATTAGCATAAGTATTATACAAACAATTCACTTTGTTGCAGGACCTGTGGTGAGGTCATACCCATGTGACCTGGTATCCAGCTTTGTTGGCTGAGGCCCCGCCCCTTCTGGTCACATGGGTATGACCTCACACAGGTCCTGCAACAGATAAAGTGAATCGTTTGTACAATACATATACTAATTCTAACAGGGGGAGGGGATAACTATGAATATATTATCTGCTCCTTTGCATCTGCCACTCAACAAGCCGCTAATTTAATAAACTTTACTTTTTTGGATTTCAAAACCTAAACATCCGAGCTGACCACTACAGGTATGTATAGAATCAGCCTTATAGTGCCAGTATAGCACTGGCTTTAGGTTATATACAAAAATGCTGGTGATTGGTTCCCTTTAATAAAAATCTGCTGCCATCTACCAGGATGATGAAGATGAAATGAGGGTGGACATTTCAGCAAGACAATGATCCAAAACACACAGCCAAGGAAACTCTCAATTGGTTTCAGAAAAAGAAAATAAAGCTTCTAGCTGTAATGCCAGCAGTAGTGCCACTGCATTGTCCCACTTTGTCCTCCCAGTAGAGACGTTGCCACTCTCACCTCCCTGGCTGTCCAGTTTTCGCCATGTCTCATGTCCACAGCGCAGGTCTCCCGGGAGCACGCTTAGGGCGTGTGCATACCTCATGCCTCTTAAAGGGTCAGCGCTTTCAATTAGGTTAGGCCTCTTATCTACCGCTGGGAGGAATTATGTATTCAGGCCACCCTCTCCTTTAGGGAGGTGCCTTTGCAACAAGGTTCCTGACCCTGTAATACTATGCATGTAACCTGTTTTTGTATCCTGTACCTGTGTCCTGTATTCCACATCTGTATCCAGTATCGTTTCCTGTGTCGTTGCCCAGTATTGGTATCCAGTATCCTCTATTCATGTCCTGTGGTTGTATCCTACACCAGGCTGTTCCCCCTGTGCCTGCACCTGTACCTGTTTGGTCTCTGACTTGAAACCAGAACCTGACTAGCCTGCACCATCCATCCTGTCAGTACCAGCACCCAAATCCTCTACTGCCTGTGGTCCTGCTCTGTCTGGCTCCCGAATCTGTACCAGCATCCCTGACCCTTTGGAGTCAGCTGCTATCAGCATCCCTGACTCTTTTAGGTTAGCTGCTACAGTACTGAGAGTTCCCATGGGGGGCTACCTCGCGGCTACCAGCAGAAGCAAGCCTAACCTCACCATCAGAATCTCTAGTGAAGAACCTGGTAGTCGATTAGTTACGCCCATCTTGTGTGGAATAATGGGGCAAAACCACACCTGAGCAATGCATGCGACTAGTTGAAGCTGCCATTACCAACAAAGGCTTTTGTACAAACTATTAAATACATTTCTGTAAGTGTGTTCAATATTTATTTTCCTTGTGTCATTTCTCATTATTACACATCACTAATTTTATGGACATCTATGGTTTGATTTCTTTGCCTGTGTGGATTGGATTGGTTGTTGCCAACATCTGGTGAGAAATTCATGTTCATAGCACTAGAAATATATTTACTTAAAAAAATTGGTGACGTGTGCAATACTTATTTCACCTACTGTATATTCAATAAAGTAAACAAATATTCTATTGAGTTATAGATATATTTTACCCAATAATCTCTGTGATTCCTTCTGTATAATACTTGTGATAAGAGTTCTCTGGAACCAATGACCAACTCCTTCAACTTCCCAAAGCAGCTCTTGGTCTCCAGGATACTTGTCTATATACTGCTTGCAGGCTGAAAAAAAAAAGTATTATTAAAGGAAATTTTCCGTACGGTAGAAACAAAGCAGAAACAATACACATCCATGCTATGTGAATTTTTCCATGTAACACAAAACAAATCTTTATATATTACTGGCAATGTTAAAAATGCTATTAGAGGGCCTGGAAGGGTGTCTGCTTGAAATCTAAGTAATGCAAGTCGTCTTCATAGAGAAAAGAATTGGAGACTAGAATGGGAGGTTCGGATTATGGAGGATAGTCTTAAGGGCGCTTTACACGCAGCGATGTCGCTCGTGAAAGCACCCGCCCCCCGTCATTTGTGCGTCACGGGTAAATCGCTACCCGTGGCGCACAATATCGCTAGGAAGCGGAACACGTACTTACCTTCCTAGCGACGTTGCTGTGGGCGGCGAACAACCTCTTTTTTAAGGGGGAGGTTCGTGCACCATCACAGCGATGTCACACAGCGGCCCGCCAATAGAAGCGGAGGGGCAGAGACCAGCCGCATTAACGACACGCCCACCTCAATGCCGGAGGACGCAGGAACGCTGCTGTTCGACGTTCCCGGGGTGTCACACATAGCGATGTGTGCTGCCTCAGGAACGACGAACAACCTGCGTCCAACACCAGCAACGATTTTTTGAAAATGAACGACGTGTCAACAATCAACGATTAGGTGAGTATTTTTGATCGTTAGCACTCGCTCATAGGAGTCACACGCAACGACATTGCTAACGACGCCGGATGTGTGTCACGAATTCCGTGACCCCAACGACATATCGTTAACGATATCGCTGTGTCTAAAGCCCCCTTTAGTCTTTGGTTAGTCTTAGGCGGGCTTTGCACACTACGACATCGCAGGTGCGATGTCGGTGGGGTCAAATTGAAAATGACGCACTTCCGGCATCGCAGGCGACACGGTAGTGTGTAAAGGCTCGATGATACGATTAACGAGCGCAAAAGCGTCGTAATCGTATCATCGGTGCAGCGTCGGCGTAATCCATGATTACGCTGACGCGACAGTCCGATGTTGTTCCTCGCTCCTGCGGCAGCACACATCGCTGTGTGTGAAGCCGCAGGAGCGAGGAACATCTCCTACCGGCGTCACTGCGGCTTCCGTAGGATATGCGGAAGGAAGGAGATGGGCGGGATGTTTACATCCCACTCATCTCCGCCCCTCCGCTCCGATTGGCCGCCTGGCGTGTGACGTCGCTATGACGCCGCACGACCCGCCCCCTTAACAAGGAGGCGGGTCGCCGGCCAGAGGGATGGTCGCAGGACAGGTGAGTCCATGTGAAGCTGCCGTAGCGATAATGTTCGCTACGGCAGCTATCACAAGGAAATCGCTGCTGCGACGGGGGCGGGTACTATCGCGCTCGGCATCGCAGCATCGGCCTGCGATGTCGCAGCGTGCAAATTACCCCTTAGATCATTGGCACAACACAGAGAGAATGAGGATGGTGGTAGATGGAGATGAAGGAGGAATTTTAGGAAGTTGCGGCAGTGTGAGGAGCATTGTGAGAGTGACTTGTTTAAATTGTATTGTAAAGTGGTCATCAATCAGTGCAATGAATAATGCAAGATAAGGGCATCATTGTAACAGTAGGCCAAATGAGGGATCCAGCTGCTGCATGCAGGATAGGTTGGAGAAGGGATGATCTAAACAGTGGGTGTACTGTCCAGGAATTATGGTAGCACCATACACTGAAGTGGAAATATGAGAATTGTTTAGGCTATTAGAAGATGGAAATGTATAAGAATTTCAGGTTGACCATTCACCATTTTTTTGTAAAAGAAGAAAATAATTATGTATATAGAAGTATAAGTGTGGGATCACTCATAATTTTGCCTAAGAACACTGCCATAAATAAAGAATGGGATCAAAACATCCTCCAAAAGAAACTTCTCCCAAAGAACCATTAGTAATTTGGTGATGAACAATGTTTTTGACACCATTATGGAGACTATATGGTACTTTACATGCTGCGACATCGCTAACGATCTCGTTTGCGATGTGAAATTTTAGATCGCAAGTGCGATCTCGAAAGATCGCACATGCGTAAAATGACCTATGTGCGATCCCGAAAGATCGCACTTGCGAATTTCACATCGCAAACGAGATCGCTAGCGATGTCGCAGCATGTAAAGTACCCTTTAGTCACAAGGCAAAAGTGGTAACTAAGTGGGTCGTATACAAAACATTGAAATGTTGGATCCATGGCCAGGAAACTTCCCAGAACAAAATCCCATTGAGATCCTTTGGTCAATCCTCAAAAAGCAGGTGGACAAACAAAAACACTGAATTAGTGCTAAACTCCAAGCACTGAGTTGGTAAAAATGGGCTGTTATCAATCAGGATTTGGCCCAAAGCTGGTATACACCATACATTCACACATCTGTGTGACATGTCCTTTTGCTGCCCTTTTTTTTCCTTAGACAGGACATTGTTCCATAAAGCTTCAAAGAGCAACACACACATTTGTTTTAAAAACAGATCAATGTCTAGAGTTTGTAAGACTTCGATATTGGCCTGTTCTCATCTGTTTTGTAGATCAGACTCTGTCTTTAGAGTCTATGGTGATCTGTGTAAAAAGAATGACACACTAAAGACGCACTTTGTACTTCAGCATTTCATCTGCGTTTTATCCGTTTTTTGACTGATCTATTGGTAAGAGTCAATGGGAAAAAAAAAGATCAGACAGCACACCTGCTTCAGTGAAAAAAAAAACGAATGAGAACAAAATAACGTAAGAAACTAAGGTGCTTCTAGGATGTCGAGAGAAAAAATTGGAACATTTCTCTTGGATGGTGACACTCATGTAGACTTAAAGATCAAATAACACTCAAGCAGCAAACGTTGTAAAAAACAAAAGTTGTGTTAGTGTCAAAACTTTTGGCAGCAACTGTCCATGTCGAGATCCCACAACCTGGAAGTGTGGACATTATTTTTTTCTATAAAGCTGGGTCCCTTGAGGAAGAATTAGGGACACTTGCTATCATTTTTCATAAAGAGGCCCTGTCACTTGCTCAAAGATTGGAAGCAAATTCTTTGATGTGACGCCAGTCAGTATTCACGGGCTAAACATGAGGCTTGATAGTCAAGAGGTCAGATACCAAGAAGGCTCATCATAAGGAAAGTGGTAAGACAAAGGTCTAGTCAGCTCACGGCCTAAAGGCCCCGTCACACTAAGCAACATCGCTAGCAACATCGCTGCTAACGAACAACTTTTGTGACGTAGCAGCAATGTTGTTAGCGATGTTGCTGTGTGTGACATCCAGCAACAACCTGGCCCCTGCTGTGAGGTCGTTGGTTGTTGCTGAATGTCCTGGGCCATTTTTTAGTTGTTGCTGTCCCGCTGTGAAGCACACATCGCTGTGTGTGACAGCGAGACAGCAACAACTAAATGTGCAGGCAGCAGGAGCCGGCTTCTGCGGACGCTGGTAACCAATGTAAACATCGGGTAACCAAGAAGCCCTGTCCTTGGTTACCCGATATTTACCTTTGTTACCAGCCTCCGCCGCTCTCACTGTCAGTGCCGGCTCCTGCTCTGTGCACATGTAGCTGCAGCACACATCGGGTAATTAACCCAATGTGTGCTGTAACTAGGAGAGCAGGGAGCCAGCGCTAAGCGGTGTGCACTGCTCCCTGCTCTGTGCACATGTAGATGCAGCACACATCGGGTAATTAACCCGATGTGTGCTGTAACTAGGAGAGCAGGGAGCCAGCGCTAAGCGGTGTGCGCTGCTCCCTGCTCTCTGCACGTGTAGCTGCGTGCGCTGGTAACCAAGGTAAATATCGGGTTGGTTGCCCGATATTTACCTTAGTTACCAAGCGCAGCATCTTCCACGTGGCGCTGCTGGCTGGGGGCTGGGACACTGGTTGCTGGTGAGCTCACCAGCAACTCGTGTAGCCACGCTCCAGCGATCCCTGCCAGGTCAGGTTGCTGGTGGGATCACTGGAGCGTCGCTTAGTGTGACATCTCACCAGCAACCTCCTAGCAACTTACCAGTGATCCCTATCAGGTTTGATCGTTGTTGGGATCGCTGGTAAGTTGTTTAGTGTGACTGGGCCTTAAGAACAGAATTCCAAGAAGGTAAGGGATAAAGACAAAGGGGCTAGGCGAATAGATAGAAGAAAGGTCCAAGGTCGGGTAACAATAGATCAGAAACTAAGCACAGGAAAACATGGCATGTAGACACCACTGAGCTTAAAGCTACAACTGTCAGTAATTGGAGGCAGGAAGTTAGCTAAATAGCCAGGTAATCACTCCAAACAGGAGACACATGGAGAAAACCCGGAACATCCCAGTCTCCGATTGGGCTCCTGAACTGTCCATCACCATACCTACAGCTAAGCACACCCCGCCTGAGATTGGAAGGCTGAACTGTCCATCACTATAGTGACAGCTCAGTACAGCCCTGCCAATGGAAAAAAAAGAGGCAGAATCAGAGAAGCTCAGGGATTTTTACAAAGTACTTAGCTCAATTTTTTGAGCAATAGACAGTTACTATTTAATAGATACTAATTACTAGGATCACCAATTTCCCACTGCTGATTGTTTTCATAACTGAAAAGGAAAGCTACAGATTGGTGAGAGGTGCTCTTTAAGGACAGGAGTTGTTTTCAGAGTCAATGTGGCACCCTGTACTTAGTCGCCACAAATAATAGCTACATGTGTATTTCAATCTGTAAGAAATAATATTTTCAGCTTTGCTTTAGTTTTCTTTGCTGTTCCCTTCAAACACGCATTTGCCCACACTCATTTACTGGGGCTGTTCCATTGAGCTAATAACATAGCGTGTATGTGCGGCCTAAAAGGAGAAAGAGGTAAATTCAGAGACAGAAGTCCACGTGAGGTGAATTGAGGAGTGTAATATGGAGACGGTCCTGTCCTGAGGTAACTGCTAAAACATCTGGAGGGGCCAGCTACACATTGGAAGGGTATCAGTCCCTAGGCCACCAGGACTTCCAAAGTCAGTGGCAAACTGAGAGACTGCTATTAGCCTTTATATATGGAGCAGTGAATTGCCTGGGACCACAGTGGCACATTTGAGTCTGGAAACTTATAGAAGAAATAGTGAGTTTTCCTTGAGGATTCAAGGAAGGTATTAAAGATCCAGAGTTCACTTGTCTTGCAAATCCCAGGATTACAAGATACCTATTCCCAGGTAGGGAAGTAGTGATAGGATTGTGAATGCTGTGAGAAATGTTCTGCAGGGCTCAAGTAAAAGGTAAAAGCCTTCCTGTCCTGTCCTGTCTCTGATTGAATTATCCCTGCTGTGCCATCTCTACCTCAACATCCCCAGGCCCAGCTCTAGTTGGGGTTGGTGGGGGGGCGAGAGGACCACCCTCTGGCACTGCGCATCACCACTTAAATCCTGGGGCCCTTCAGCAGTGCTCGGCCATACCAAAGCCGAACATCCCAACTGGCGTCACAAATTCTTTGTTTATTGTATTTTCTCTCTTTTTAATATTATTTTTAAAAACCCATTACAAAAGCCTGTCTCTTGCACCCAGTAAGACTACATCGTCACTCGGAGCCACCATCATGACATCAGAGGTCTACCGGAGGCGGCACAATAGCAACTTCACCAGCAAAAAAGGTATCAATACAATGTTAATCACCAGCAACAGCTCAGCTAAACCTGTCTTGCACTTACTGCTTTTTTTCTGGTAGCCCCAATTAGCACCAAACGTTTCAATGCTCATAAAGTGAAAGTAAAGTGCACCAATTATAGAGTAATTAGCAGCTCGTTACCTGTATACATTACAGATGATAGAGGATATCTCAGTCCAAGTGAGTCTTCTGTAAAACAGTCTACAAAGTCTTCAAGCATTTGTAGTGCAAAGTCTTTACCCCGATATCTCTTCCTAACAAACATGGTGTCCAGGACTGGGAGGGTGTAGCTTTGCGTCAGATATGCTGCGCACATACTTCCTGGGAAATTAATCACAAAAAATCAGATTAAAGGGAATTCATATATAACTCTCGTATCTGATAGAAGAAGACATCATTTATAACCCATTTTAGTAAAGTTGACTTTATTGCTAAAAAGATGTTTATACTATTGCAAAATAGAAAAACAGCGGCTCTGTGTGGTTTTTCCGCATTACAGACCCATAGGGTGATGTAGTCCAGTAACAATGTATAGTTGCTGAGAATTATTATTTTTCATACATGGTAAAGTATAATCTGCTCTATAATGTAGATTAAAAAGACGAGTTTTTTTGCATCATCAAATAAATTGTTTCTTATAGGATAGAATGATAATCACTTTACAATATATGAATAAGTATAATCTCTGATATGTTTTTTAATTATGGCATATCATATATTATCAGTACAGATGAGCAAACCCAAGATTCGGTGTTCGGTTTTCATCCAAACACCAACTGTTTTTTTAAAAAAACAGAGTTCAGGTTCGGAGTTCTGGTGCTTTACGTATGGGCACCACTCATGTAAGCATCGCTGGGCTCGGGTACGCATGGTGCTCAGCCCAGTGTGAGCCGCTTGCCTGGTTTAAATTGCTCGTACTGGGGGTAACATCAGCGTGATTGGATGTAGTGTGCACTAAAATAAAAAACATGTTCAAGAGCGTATAAAGTCTGCTCAACATTGAGACAAGGCTGTGAGAGAGAGGGAAAATATAGTCTGGTCAGATGAGACCAAAATTGAACTCTTTGGATGCCATAATACACACCAACTTTGAGACCAACATGCACAAAACACCTTCAAAACACCAAAGAACCATGAAGTATGGAGGTGGGAATATTATAGTGTGGGCTGTTTTTCAGCATACAGTACTGGAATGAAGGATGAATGGACAAATGTACTGAGACATTGTTGATAAGAAATCTACTACCATCTACCTTGATGATGAAGATGAAATGAGGGTGGACATTTCAGCAAGATAATGACCCCAAACACACAGCCAAGGAAACTAAAAAATAAAGTGGCTAGAAATTGCCCGAGCCAATCACCAGAGCTGAATCCAAGAGAAAATATATGGAATGAACTAAAACTCAGAGTTCATAGAAGAAGCCCACAGGACCTTCAGGATTTTGAAGAGTGTTTGTGTGGAAGAATGGAGCAAAATTACAAATGAGCAATGCATACGACCAGATTCACCATCCAGGAGACATCTTGAAGCTGTCATCACCAGCACAGGATTTTGTACAATGTAATAAAGCACCACTCAAATGGGTGGGTTTTAATTGCAGGAGTGGTGCTTTAAACCTACAGTGCCTTGCGAAAGTATTCGTCCACCTTGAATATTTCAACCTTTTCCCACATTTCAGACTTCGAACATAAAGATAAAAATTTTAATGTTATGGTGAAGAATCAACAACAAGTGGGGCACAATTGGGAAGTTGAACGAAATTTATTGCTTATTTTAAACCTTTTTAAAAAATAAATAACTGAAAAGTGGAGCGTGCAATATTATTTGTCCCCTTTACTTTCAGTGCAGCAAACTCACTCCAGAAGTTCATTGAGGATCTCTGAATGATCCAATATTGTCCTAAATGACTGATGATAATAAATATAAGCCACCTGTGTTTAATCAAGCCTCCGTATAAATGCACCTGCTCTGTGATAGTCTCAGTGTTCTGTTTAAAGCACAGATAGCATCATGAAGACCAAGGAACACAACAGGCAGGTCCTTGATACTGTTGTGGAGAAGTTTAAAGCTGGATTTGATTACAATAAGATTTCCAAAACTTTAAACATCCTAAGGAGCACTGTGCAAGTGATCATATTGAAATGGAAGGAGTATCATACCACTACAAATCTACCAAGACCCGGCCGTCCATCCAAACTTTCATCTCAAACAAGGAGAAGACTGATCAAAGATGCAGCCAAGAGGCCCATGATCACCCTGGATGAACTGCAGAGATCTACAGCTGAGGTGGGAGAGTCTGTCCATAGGACAACAATCAGTCGTACACTGCACAAATCTGGCCTTTATGGAAGAGTGGCAAGGAGAAAGCCATTTCTCAAAGATATCCAAAAAAAGTGTTGTTTAATATTTGCCACAAGCCACCTGGGAGACACACCAAACATGTGGAAGAAGGTGCTCCGGTCAGATGAAACCAAAATCGAACTATTTGGACACAATGCCAAACGATATGTTTGGCGTAAAAGCAACACAGCTCATCAACCTGAACACACCATCCCCACTGTCAAACATGGTGGTGGTAGCATCATGGTTTGGGCCTGCTTTTCTTCAGCAAGGACAGGAGAGATGGTTAAAATTGATGGGATGGTGGATGGAGCCAAATACAGGACCATTCTTGAAGAAAACCTGTTGGAGTCTGCAAAAGACCCGAGACTGGGACGGAGATTTGTCTTCCAACAAGACAATGATACCAAACATAAAGCAAAATGTACAATGGAATGGTTCACAAATAAACGTATCCAGGTGTTAGAAAGGCCAAGTCAAAGTCCAGACCTGAATCTAATCGAGAATCTGTGGAAAGAGCTGAAAACTGCTGTTCACAAACGCTCTCCATCCAACCTCACTCAGCTCCTGCTGTTTGCAAAGGAAGAATGGGCAAGAATTTCAGTCTCTCGATGAGCAAAACTGATAGACACCTACCCAAAGCGACTTGCAGCTGTAATCGCAGCAAAAGGTGGCGCTACAAAGTATTAACTTAAAGGGGCCAAATAATATTGCATGCCCCAATTTTCAGTTATTTATTTTTTTAAAAAGTTTAAAATAAACAATAAATTTTGCTCAACTTCACAATTTGTGTCCCACTTGTTGTTGAGTCTTCACCAGAACATTAAAATTTTTATTTTTATGTTTGAAGCCTGAAATGTGGGACTAGGTTGAAAAATCCAAGGGGGCCGAATACTTTCGCAAGGCACTGTAAGTTCCCGTCAGCTTCATCAGTTTTCGGCACTATTCCAGTCCTGCAACACCATCTTGTGTCCGTAACTTTTGACTGTCCAGATGTCCAGAAGTTAGAAGTTACAGTGTCTACAAGTAGTATTCAACCCCCTGCAGATTTAGCAGGTTTGATAAGATGCAAATAAGTTAGAGCCTGCAAACTTCAAACAAGAGCAGGATTTATTAACAGATGCATAAATCTTACAAACCAACAAGTTATATTGCGCAGTTAAATTGTAGTAAATTTTCAACATAAAAGTGTGGGTCAATTATTATTCAACCCCTAGGTTTAATATTTTGTGGAATAACCCTTGTTTGCAATTACAGCTAATAATCGTCTTTTATAAGACCTGATCAGGCCGGCACAGGTCTCTGGAGTTATCTTGGCCCACTCCTCCATGCAGATCTTCTCCAAGTTATCTAGGTTCTTTGGGTGTCTCATGTGGACTTTAATCTTGAGCTCCTTCCACAAGTTTTCAATTGGGTTAAGGTCAGGAGACTGACTAGGCCACTGCAACACCTTGATTTTTCCCCTCTTGAACCAAGCCTTGGTTTTATTGGCTGTGTGCTTTGGGTCGTTGTCTTGTTGGAAGATGAAATGACGACCCATCTTAAGATCCTTGATGGAGGAGCGGAGGTTCTTGGCCAAAATCTCCAGGTAGGCCGTGCTATCCATCTTCCCATGGATGCGGACCAGATGGCCAGGCCCCTTGGCTGAGAAACAGCCCCACAGCATGATGCTGCCACCACCATGCTTGACTGTAGGGATGGTATTCTTGGGGTCATATGCAGTGCCATCCAGTCTCCAAACGTCACGTGTGTGGTTGGCACCAAAGATCTCGATCTTGGTCTCATCAGACCAGAGAACCTTGAACCAGTCTGTCTCAGAGTCCTCCAAGTGATCATGAGCAAACTGTAGACGAGCCTTGACATGACGCTTTGAAAGTAAAGGTACCTTACGGGCTCGTCTGGAACGGAGACCATTGCGGTGGAGTACGTTACTTATGGTATTGACTGAAACCAATCTCCCCACTGCCATGAGATCTTCCCGGAGCTCCTTCCTTGTTGTCCTTGGGTTAGCCTTGACTCTTTGGACAAGCCTGGCCTCGGCACGGGTGGAAACTTTCAAAGGCTGTCCAGGCCGTGGAAGGCTAACAGTAGTTTCATAAGCCTTCCACTTCCGGATGATGCTCCCAACAGTGGAGACAGGTAGGCCCAACTCCTTGGAAAGGGTTTTGTACCCCTTGCCAGCCTTGTGACCCTCCATGATCTTGTCTCTGATGGCCTTGGAATGCTCCTTTGTCTTTCCCATGTTGACCTAGTATGAGTGCTGTTCACAAGTTTGGGGAGGGTCTTAATTAGTCAGAAAAGGCTGAAAAAAGAGATAATTAATCCAAACATGTGAAGCTCATTGTTCTTTTGCCTGAAATACTTCTTAATACTTTAGGGGAACCAAACAGAATTCTTGTGGTTTGAGGGGTTGAATAATAAATGACCTTCTGAATAAACTTTTCACAATTTAAAAAAAAAAATAAAAAAAGAAATAACATTCTTTTTTGCTGCAGTGCATTTCACACTTCCAGGCTGATCTACAGTCCAAATGTCACAATGCCAAGTTAATTCCGAATGTGTAAACCTGCTAAATCTGCAGGGGGTTGAATACTACTTGTAGGCACTGTATGTCACAAGTGCTCAGTGCAACTCTATCAGAGGCAGAACGAGGCCAGAATGAGGAGCTCATAGAAATACATTGATATGTGACCTCTGTATGGCTGCATGAAACACTGGAGCTGCCGGCAAGTCACAAATCGCAGGAAACTGACCGAAGCGGCACTGGAAAATGATGAAGTAGACGGGAGGTGAGTTTAAGGCTATGTGCCCACGGGCGCTCGTACCTGCGAATGTATCCGCAGGTACGAGCGCATGTTTCCCGCAGCTGCCCGCCGGCGTCCGCAGCTATTTTTAGCTGCTAAATTACAGCGGAATAGCTGCGGGAAACATGTGGAGATTCATGTGGCTTACCTGCGGACGTCCCGGCCTCTTATCTCCATAGCGGAGGGCCGGGACATCCGCAGGTAATTCCGCATGAATAATTGACATGCAATTATACATGCAGTTGCCTACATCCGAGGCATGGTCGGTAGCCGCACTTTCCGCAGCGTGGACACAGTACTCCCCATGTCCCATAGGATAACATGGGGACTGACTGTACATGCTAAAGCTTGTGGATTTATCTGGAAAATCCAGAAAAATCCGCAGGTTTTCGGTGGCAAAATCCGCAGAAACAAGGTCCCGTGGGCACATAGCCTAAGACCGGACAAACAAACGCTGGTATGGCGATTTAAATAAATTTCAATAAGCGTGTTCAATACTATTTCCTGTATAATTTCTCATTATTACACATAACTTAATTTATGGACATCTATGGTTTGATTTCTTTCCCTGTGTGGATTGGATGGGGTGTTACTGACATCTGGTGATAAATTCATGTCAATAGCAACTTTTTAGTGACATGTTAGGTACTTAGTTCACCCGTTCTAAATATTTTATTTTGCAAAAATACATCCTTTTGCCTAATAGCCATCTTTGCAATCATTTCAGAGCTGTTGAAACGAAAATGAAGTATTAGAAGCAGCAGAATGGGGCTTTCATTTAAGGAGGGGTTGTCAATGTGGGAATAGCCCTTTAACCCTACAAGACAGACTGGCTGTAGGTTTAGAGGGATCTCGTACTGATAGTGAGGTGTCACAGATCTCTTCAGTACTAAAGTCCACAGATCGAAAGAAAAATCTTAATAAAACACATAATATCAATAGTCCACCTGAAAAAAAGAAAAACTGACCAGAAGGCTTCACAGAATAGAATCCAATGGCTTCCCCCTTCCTCCATAAAATCTTGGCATAGTCTGAGCTGCTGTGACACAAGAAGGGAACCTCATTCCTCTCCATTTCTTTCTTTCGATATATAATTCGATTAAGCACGTATAAAACAATTCTTTCTCCCACAGACCTGACCTGCAAATAAAATGCATCAAATGTGAATATAACGTTGCATTCGTCAAGATTTATCTTCATAAGTGCTTCACCTCAAAGGGTGGGAAGAAATAAGATTAAAAAAAACCTACTGCCACTATGGTAAAATACCCAAAACAACCCTACTTCCCTAATCTCTCCCGCAGTGATCAAGCCCCAAACCTCTTTTTTGCTTACTTTATTCTTCTCTGCATGATGGGGCACCCGATTATTTAGCAGCATTATATGGTGCACCCTCGTTCTCTAGCGCTAACCCTCCTACGGCACTCCCAGTCTTTGGGTCGGTATGTGACTGCAGCAGTCGGTCAGTGGATCATTGGAGGAGAGATTGGGGTATGTTTGCTTTTGCTATTTTACAATAGTGGTAACCATTTTTTAATTTATTTCTTAAAGGGGTTGTCCAGTCAAAATATATTGATGATCAATCCATGGAAGACAAAAAAAGAAAAAAACGGGCACTGCTAATCCTTCTGATGGATCGCTGTTAGATCACTCTTATACCGCATGTATCGGGTGCACATCCAAAAGAAGAAAGTCCATATAATAATATCCAGAGGGAGGTAGAGAAAGACAGTACTCACCGAAGCTTCAGATGCGGCTTTTATTAATTCATGCGGACGACTGGTACAATTGGAGGGAATGGTGAAAGAGGCTTACAGCACCAGACAACGGCGAGCCGTTTCGCACACTTAGTGCTTCAACGGTGTAAAATAGTGAGTTTATGGAGATTGATTCATAGACTGGATTACATATATTCATAAATATATGTATATTATCGCCCATCCCTTTAAGGATGCCTGTGTGTTGGAAAATGCTAAACCAAGAGTTTGAGATGGTAAGAACCAAGCTCATCTGTTAGTCGTCCATCAAAGCCATCTGACATTGTTTGTCAAAGTTGTCAAAGTAGTGCTATATATTGTTTAGAATGTTGGGCTAAGGGCTGAAATAGCCATGAGAAACTTCTTTCTGTAAGTTACTGTTACACTGAGGTCAAAGCTCAGCGAGCTTCAAAGGAATTATAAATAAGACTGAAGTAGGTTTTGTTACAGGTCTCTAGTGCGCAAGTACACTTATTTCGCGGGTAAAATGTACCACGTGACATGATGTAATGCTCAAACTAAAATAAGGATAGTTAGTTTTTGTGTTACCATGTAAAGAGATAAGGACAATCAGGAGGAGGGGTTTTGGGTTATAAAAGAAGCCCACACTTCAAAGGTAGTGGAGAAGGAGGGAGGAGAAAGACGGACTCACCAACCCGACCAGACGATCTACAGACAGAGAGACGGCTTACTACATCACAGCTATGTAAGAGATATGAACTGTTATTTTTTCTATCTGTCTCCATCTATTAACTCAAGCCAAGACAGTTATTTTTCTCTAATGACTGTAACCCTCCAACTCTTATCTGAATAAATCCATAATATGTTTTTGACCTATCTTCGCTCCAATCATTATATACTGGCTATGCAGTTGTCGCCGTAAACCCATTATTTAACATTTGGCGAGCACCAGCCTGAATGATTGTGAACCACAGCTGTTTTCTGTGAAAGGTGATTTTTTTCACGCTGCCTATTATTGCAGAAGGACTTTTTTTTTTTTTTTTTTTTTTTTTTTTTTTTCTTTTTCTCTTTCTCACGACATTCCCTGCCCTTTGTCCAAGAAGGGGGGTCTGTGAGTTTGGGAGTAATCTTTCTGTCCAAAGTGCTGCAGGCAAAGACGATACACTGTGTCCACATCACGAGCCTAAGAGAGGGTTAACGTGACAAGCTGCAAGGAGGTCGTATGTGTCAAGCCTTGACGGTTGGAGCCATTCTCAGGACCATCCATCCAGTCGGTTGAAGCCATTCTGAGGACCATCCATCCAACAGACGGTTGAAGCCATTCAAGGACAAGCATCACATACTGGTGAGAAATGGATTTTATTCATGATTATTTTAGTAACTGTCATGTAGAGTATTCTTTTGATCATACACATAGTGACGCACAGTTATGGTCAAATCTGTACCGGCAATGTGAACTTGAGAATTCTAAGCTAGATAAAAAGTTTTTTACTGTAAATCGGTTACAGAAAAAGATACAGAATGTATTGGGTATGGTATACACTTACAACTCCATGGTGGGTGGGGCACAGCCATATGCACACACTATCTGCATGGTGACTGACACACCCATAACAACAGGCACGTCCAATACAACAGACACACACGTCACAGATTCAGAGACAACAGATTGTCCAAATTGTTCGATATTAGCAGAACATATCGAACATCTGGAGGATCAGTTGGAAACAAGAGCAGATTTAATATCAAAACTACGGAAAGATATTAAATATGTATCTGTTAATACGAGACAGAACAAGACAGAAGCTTTAGGTTCAGACGTACCGGACGGGCTGAATACGGCCGAGGACGAGACTCTGAATGAGGAGGAACTTCGGAAAAAGAAGTTACATGATAAGGCTGCCCGTCTTAACATTAAAATCCATGACCAATTAATGAAAATCATTAAGGACATACCGAAATATGATGATAAAATGGACGCCTTCCATAATGCGGACATTTTTGAGTCACATTCCGATAAATATAATCTAACAAATGAACAGAGAAACAAGATTTATAGGGTATGGCTTCCCTCCCACATGGCAAAAAGGTTACAAGCAACACCTAGGACTGACGAACACAATGACCTGATCCATGACACAAAGGAAGATAGGCTGAGACAGTTGATTCTCTTTACCACAGGAGAGTCTACCCCAACAGTCGAATTGTTAGAAAACCTTAAGACACACATACAGGAGGATCCATTCGTCTTTGTAGTCAAATTTGAACAGGCCTACAAAATGATAATGGAAATCGGATCTGATCAAGAACCGCCTTCCATGATCAAGGCCTTTGTTAAAAAGTTTAAATATTTGGACCCTGCTTCATTCGAAATAGCTTCTAGAATGGAAAGTCTACAAGAGGTCACGTCATTTATTGATAGAATACGTAGACGAATGAAGCAAAATCAGGTAAAATCAAAAATAGCCATGATAGAAGGGAACACTGACACATTAGTATCCCAGGAAAAACAGATCAAAAACAACAAAAGACCGGTGTTGAATTCTAAAAACAAGAATTCAGGGGGGGGTAACAGGAAAAGCACAATTCATTGCTTTTTTTGCGGCCTACCCGGACACCTGAAGTGGGAATGCAAGAAATTCCTGAGGGCGGGAGTTGAGGAAAGGCTGGGTAAGGAGAATGGACTGATGCCAAACACATCCAGTGCCCCTCCCCCATCTTCAGCACCTCCACCTTCATACACGCCCACTCGTACTGACAACAGAAATAACCAATCACCATACACGCCCACTCATACTGACAACAGAAATAACCAATCACCATATGCACCTCTGACCAGACAGATAAGGGAAATGTCCATACAGGGATTGGAAGGAAGGGGCAAGACACCTGCTGCTCTTCTCCCTTCTCCATCATCCTGACTGGCAAAGCCGGTCCCCAGGCTGCATCCACTGGAATTCGTCACTCGAGTTTCAATGGATAGCTGTGGTCGACCATTTTTAAAGGTAAATCTTGAAGGTCAGGAAGTAACATTTCTCCTTGATACAGGTGCGCAATTGAGTGTCACAAATGTTGATTTACATTTAAAGCCAGATTCCCCTGTATGCACAATTGTTGGTTTCAGTGGTAAAAATGGAACAAAGGTGACTTTAGCGCAGGATGTTTCTTTGGAAATACCTGGTTTTTTGAAAACGAAAATGGATATTTGGTGTTGTCAGGATACTGAGAATATAATTGGCACTGATTTTATGGAAAAGCATGGCTGGATTATTGATTTGGGTAACAAAACAGTATGGAAAGATTCTAACGGTTGTAAGGCGGTAGTTATTGATCCAGATGAATATAGTCATGTCGGGACCATTTGTTTGACCGATGTAGTGTCAGCAGATCATTTGTGGCCTGAAACTGGTGGTGACGAAGTATTGACTGAGTTAGTACAGCGGTTTCCTTCTTTATGGGCTCAGTACAGGAATGAGGTTGGAACAATGAAGGATGTAATTGTCAAAATTGAAGGCCGAGACCCACCTCCTCAGCGTCAGTATAAGTTGCCTCCGGAGTCAGTTGCTCCGATGTCGAAGATTATACAGGAATTGTTGGCTCAAGGTGTAATACGAAAGGCAAATTCGGTTTGTAACAATCCATTGTGGTGTGTTCTGAAAAGCGATGGTAGCTATAGGATGTTGTTGGACTTGAGGATGTTCAATAAGTGTACTCCTAATGTAGCACCGATTGTAGCTGATACACATGACATGATGTCGAGATTGGATGCTAAGGCAAGGTATTTCTCAGTATTGGATATCAGTAATGGTTTTTTCAGTATACCGATTGAGCAAAGTTGCCAATATCGATTTGCATTCAACCACCTCGATCAGCAATATGTATGCTGTAGGCTTCCTCAGGGGGCTAGTATGTCGCCAAGCATTTTTCATCAGGCGCTGGCGAACGTTTTGTCGAAATTTTCTCGTCCGGAATGTTTATTGCAATATGTGGACGATATCTTGTTGAGCACGGAGGATGAGGAGATGCACGTGATCTTGCTTACAGAATTGTTTGAGCTGCTGCATGATGCAGGTTTAAAACTGAATACCAAAAAGGTCAAGCTGATGCAGACTGAGGTCAGGTTTTTAGGAGTTCTGCTAAGTCCAGGTACACGGCGACCCTTACAGGACAGAATAGAGGCAATTGCATCTCTTCCAATTCCAACATCACACAAGGCACTAAGACATTTTTTAGGGCTTGTAAATTACTCAAGGAATTTCATTGAAAATTTTGCTGACAAAGCCAGACCTTTGTATGATCTTTTAAAAGGTGACAATGATGATTATTTTGGTCCCTGGAGTGTCGAACAGGAAAAAGCCTTCACACAATTGAAACATGATCTACAACACGCACCTGCGTTAAGTATGGTGGAAAAGAACGCACCTTTTGCGCTTCAAGCACACACTTCAGAGACAAGTATCTCTGTGGTTTTGCTGCAGCTGCAAGGGGGGGAATGGAGAATCTTGGGGTACTTCTCTAAGCTTCTCTCACCTGTTGAGAGGGGGTTTGAGGTGTGCGCAAGACACCTGGTGGGAGTGTATTTTGCAATAAAAATCACTCAACACATCATCGGGTTCCAAAAGGTTATTCTCCAAACGCCACATTCCACACTGAAACTTCTCTTTGAGAAAAACATCCCAGGTGTGTCAAATCAGAGATTTGCCCATTGGTTGCTCTCATTGTCTCCAAATCAAATTGAGGTAGATTATAAGGCCAAGTATGTTCTTCCTCAATTGATGCAGTATGAAGGACAAACCCATGATTGCATAGAAACGTTCCATGAACCAAGTCCATCTCTCTTCAGACGACAGTCGGAAGACGCAGATGAACCTGTGTTTGTAGACGGTTCTAGATTTTTTCTGGAAGGACACTATCACACAGGATATGGAATTTTCTATTCCAAGCGAGGACAAGTGGTAAAACACAAGTTACCGAGTCATTTCTCAGCTCAAAGGGCAGAGATAGAAGCGGTAAGAATGGTCCTACAGCTGAATGAAGCTGATGATCAAACTCCAATGGTAATCTACAGTGATAGCTCCTATGTTGTCAGATCCCTAACCGATTACCTGCCTGTTTGGGAAAGGAGAGGCTACGTGGACTCGTCCAACAAAGCCTTGTTGCACCGCGAAACTCTAGAATCAATTTTTGAGATGGCATCTAGGGCCCCAAATAGATTTGCTATAGTGAAAGTCGCTGCACATCAAAGATCTGATGATGAGTTATCTGTAGGAAATGCAACCGCAGATGCTCTAGCCAAAGAAGCTGCCCTGACAGGAGAGGAAGTGTTTGACTCTGAACCTTCTGAGAATTCAGCGGTTCAGAGAGCAGACACGTACATACCTTCATTTGCAGAAGAACAGAGAAAAGATCCTTCTCTTGTTATTTTTCTGGATGATCCAAAACCTCCTTTCATCTGTGAAAATGGGGTTTTGTGTCACAATTCAAATGAAGAATTGCGTCCAGTTGTACCAAAACATCTACAGGTAGAATTCACTCGATACAACCATGAGAGTTTAGGTCACTTGGGACAACAGAAATTGTTAGTCATTCTCAAGGAGAAATTTTATTGGGAAAAAATGGACGAAACAGTTCAAAGTGTTGTACTATCATGTCTCATTTGTGCCCAAATAAATCCAAGACCTAAAGGACAGAAGCCACCACTTCTACGGATCGCACCTGCAGATGGTCCATGGTCTACACTGCAGATAGACTATATTGGTCCTTTACCCTCAGGTAAAAATGGTCTCAGGTATGCATTGATTGTGGTAGATGTGTTCTCAAAATGGGTAGAAATATTACCTGTTAGGAAAGATGATGCTTTGTCCACAGCAAGGGAATTGGTACAACATGTCTTTTGTACTTGGGGGATCCCAAGGATGATTACCTCCGATCGAGGTAGCCACTTCACAGGTAAAATCATGCAAACTGCTTGTGCTATTCTAGGGGCGCGACAGCAATTTCATGTCCCCTATCATCCACAATCTGCGGGAATTGTGGAAAGAATGAATAGGACAATCAAGTCCAGAATTGCAAAGATGCTTTTGGACAAAGGTAACACTTGGGTTGACAAGGTTCCTTTCATACTGATGAGTATAAGAGGTTCAATCTCTTCTACAACTCAATTCACTCCGTTTGAGTTGATGACGGGAAGAAAAATGCCATTGTGGTTTCCACATGAGCCATTTTTATCCACTCCACAAAAAGATGCTATCTCAAGGTCCCAATGGTTGAGATCGCTGCAGGAGAACCTGAAAGCGATTCTGCCATATGCGGCATCAAGAATGCAGAAAATGGAGCCACCCTATGAGTCCAAGTTCAAGAAAGGTGCTCTAGTGATGATCAAAACCTTTCGCAAGAGTGGACCATGGGAGTGTAATTGGGAAGGTCCTTTTGAAGTCCTTGAGACTATGGGACAAGTCATGATTCTTGTGCACCGAGTGTCAAATGTGGTAAAAAAGACCCGGAAAACACAAAAAGTGTGGGTTCACGTTGACCAGTGCAAAATATTTGTGACAAAATAATGATACTGCATTTCTTTCCAGGAAGAAATGGATTCCTATACGAACTGGAATAAAGAACCTAAAGACTGTGAAGGAAAGATGACATCAAGCCTTCTAGAGAAAGAACATCTTCCCAAGCTCAAGACAAGCTTCTACGTGATGGGATCTACGTTCCTGCTGCTTTGCTTTATTTTCGTCATTGTTTACATGTTACATCAAGGAACAATCGCCAATGATGTGAATGAACAGACTAGAGAGATTCAACATTCTCGAAGACCAAGAGGATCAGATACACGGAACTTACTGACAGAGGACATCACGGACAATTCTGTGGAGATAACAGGAAATATCTGCATGGGATATGGAACAAAATGTTGCATTGAATTACATTTCATACACGACACAGACATAATATTACATGCGATTGCAGGACCTAAAACTAGATTCACACAATTACAAGGAGAATATGTACACAATAATAAAACTGGTACATGGGAATGTTCTCCTACAGATGTACTATACTGGAACATAGAGATCAGAGGTGATGAACCTGCTGTATGGTCCGGTGATATTACAAATGACATGATTGCAAGGAGAAAGTTTGGAAGATCCAAAACAGAAATTTTGTTAAAAACTCAGGTTTTTGGGAAAATTCTGGATCCTTCTTTACTCTCCATCACAGAAGGAGATAAAGATTGGGTCAAAACATGGAATTTCCAGATAACACGGGAACCTGTGCAAGTTCAGGTATCTGTAGTGTTTACCGCTACTAACACTATAGTTCCGGAAATAAGGGTTTCACCACAGACAGTACATAATAAAGTAAATACATTACCCATAATGTTAAAATGTAACACAAGATTGAAATTGCCTTCTGAGTCTTTGTTGACATGGACCAAAAATTCATCATTTTTGGGAAGTTTTTTAAACAGTCCAACTAATGTCATTCACAGAGGTCAGATTGGTAATATCAGGTGGATGGATGATACGTTCATTTTTTCCATAGAGAATCCATCTTCCAGGGACTCTGGAATTTACCAGTGTTGCGTTGAAACAAAGACACATTACAGACATTGTAAAGACGTTAGTGTGAATATTTGGTCAGCAGCAGATAGTGCATGCACAGACACGAGGTTCATGCCGTCTTCTCCTTTCCAAATTAATCAATTTCAGTCCAAGTCTTTATTAAGGGATGGAGAATTTATGACAATGGTGTGGATTTTCAATATGTCTCATTGGAAGATCTCTACCAGGTTTCCTCAGTGTCAATCACATCTCATAAACATGGAGATGGGGATAGAACAGTGGTTTGGGAAAAGAACTACTCAGACTAGGAGTAAGAGAGGAGTGTTAGAAGGAATTCTGGGAGGAATTGGGACAGTGGGAAGTCTGACTAATGCCATAGATATACAGACACTTAAGTCAGATTTGGATAATATTGGTTTTATTGGAGGAAAAGGTGTAAAGGTTCAGAAGAGTCTGAATCAACTTCTTGAAAAGATGGTAATGAATACAGCTGCTGTACTAGGCTCTTCCGTGTCACATCTACAGGATGCTACATTAGCTCTCGTGGAAAGCACACACGAAACACAAGTAGCTAAAGCGTGCCTGGAGATACAGGTAGAGTACTCTTCTAATTTAAAGTTGATTGCACAAGCTTTACAGAGTGGAATTACTCCACTGGGAATACTGCGAAATTTACCTGTAGAGTATGATTTTGCATTGAATCATACGGATTTGTGGGTAAATAAGTGGTTAGGATGTGAACGAAACATTTGTGTTGGCACATCGCTAATCCCGGTGATTGGAAGAGAGGGGACTATTGTTCCTGTTACAGTTTTGGGTATACCTGTGAGCAACACACAACAAGTGTTCTATCAACTGCAGTACACAGATTTTGCATTTGATGGAGTGAACACTGAACAAGTAGACATTTCTTCATGTTTGCATTTTGTTTCTAAGGTGATGTGTTTACCTGGACAGGATAAGGTGATTTATCATTCATGTTTTCATAATCATTCTTCTTGTCATGCGAGAATAGAGACTGTACAGACACTACATGATCTGGTGACTCCAGTAAGTCCAACTAAGATATGTTTTCAGGTCATGTCTGAGACAGAGAAGGTTTCTGTTTACTATTCTACTTGTGTACATAAGGAAAACCTACCTATGGGTTTGTATTGTATAGAAGGAGATGTGAGATCTCTTTCAAAGAAGGAAGAAAGTTTTAATATCACTTCTATAGGAAAGAGAAACTTAACGGCATTTCCGATACAATTCAATTTATCACAGATAAATGATTTTCCTTGGGATATGTGGACAAGTGAAATAAAGAAAGACAAGGGTTTGTTAGATTTATTAACGAAACAGTTAAAGGAAGCAGAAATTATATTCAGACATGAACAAGGTGAATTAAGTGATATTGAACACGAATGGAATGGAATGTCAGGTAGAACTTGGTGGAAGAGTTTTAGTAAATCTGTACATTCCTGGTCTCAGTCATCTTTTCAGTCAGCGGTTGGTAATGTTTTATTTAATCCCATCATAATCATATTTTTATTAGTTTTGATGTGTATTATATATCAAGTTTTTGTGATGTGTAGAATTCAGAAGATATATAGGAACATAAAAATAGAAATGAAAAAGGAAGATAACATTCTTAGAGGAATGTTAAATCGCAAGATGACTTTTTGACAGAAAGTTGCAGATTGGTTTATCAAGTCAAATATTGGTCTAGAATTTCCAACAAGAATGTATGTGATACGAATGATGACACGATTGAGTTAGGGTTTCCCGGGGTTCATCAAACTTCCATATAAGGGGGGACTGTAAAATAGTGAGTTTATGGAGATTGATTCATAGACTGGATTACATATATTCATAAATATATGTATATTATCGCCCATCCCTTTAAGGATGCCTGTGTGTTGGAAAATGCTAAACCAAGAGTTTGAGATGGTAAGAACCAAGCTCATCTGTTAGTCGTCCATCAAAGCCATCTGACATTGTTTGTCAAAGTTGTCAAAGTAGTGCTATATATTGTTTAGAATGTTGGGCTAAGGGCTGAAATAGCCATGAGAAACTTCTTTCTGTAAGTTACTGTTACACTGAGGTCAAAGCTCAGCGAGCTTCAAAGGAATTATAAATAAGACTGAAGTAGGTTTTGTTACAGGTCTCTAGTGCGCAAGTACACTTATTTCGCGGGTAAAATGTACCACGTGACATGATGTAATGCTCAAACTAAAATAAGGATAGTTAGTTTTTGTGTTACCATGTAAAGAGATAAGGACAATCAGGAGGAGGGGTTTTGGGTTATAAAAGAAGCCCACACTTCAAAGGTAGTGGAGAAGGAGGGAGGAGAAAGACGGACTCACCAACCCGACCAGACGATCTACAGACAGAGAGACGGCTTACTACATCACAGCTATGTAAGAGATATGAACTGTTATTTTTTCTATCTGTCTCCATCTATTAACTCAAGCCAAGACAGTTATTTTTCTCTAATGACTGTAACCCTCCAACTCTTATCTGAATAAATCCATAATATGTTTTTGACCTATCTTCGCTCCAATCATTATATACTGGCTATGCAGTTGTCGCCGTAAACCCATTATTTAACAAACGGGTCCTGTGATCATGGAACCATGGAATAGGTCATAAATATCTGATCGGTGTGGTTCCGACACCCCCACTGCCCAGCTGTACAAGCTCTGGTAGCGACCAGGTGTATACGCATGTAATGACACTACACTGCATAGCTCCATTCATTGTTTAATGGCTGCTCCCAGGTACAACAGAACCTGGTAGCCGCTGCACAATGAATGGAGCTGTGCAGTGCAGCGCCATTCCATGTGTTTATATTTAGTGACCACCAGAGCTTGTAACAACTGATCAGTGGGATGTCGTACTCCCACCAATCTGGTACTTATGGAAAGATCATCAATATATTGTGACTGAACAACCCCTTTAATGTTGGATAATGGAATCTTCATATTTTTATGCATCTGAATGTCCTAACCATCCTTATATTATCTAAATGTCATCTTATTCCTAATGTTACTCTTTCTTTTGACTTTTGTTTTGGGAAAAGTTGATTCCATTCATATTTATAATGAGTAACACTGAACTGCCCCCCAGAATAACACCATAGTAAAATATACTGGGGTGGACTCTCCTAAAACCCCTATGGACCCTCGCAAAAATATTTGACTCTGGCACCTCTGTGGTTGAAGCCAATAATGAATAATCTGGATAACCTCAAGCATTGTGCAATGTACAGATCTCAGTCTATTTCCTCTTAAGAATAAAATAGGCACCATGATAATTGTGTCTCCTGCTGCTTAAAGCTCCATTAGTCATATAGAATATGTCTGTCGTACCAGCAGCAGATTATTTTTAACATAGAGCGCCACCACAGGGTAAATTAAGAATTGCAATGCTTCTATAACAATTATAAAACTGAATGGGCTGTCCAAGCAATATTGGATCCTCCAGAGTGATGACAGTCATTCCTTATAGATGAGAGTCCTAAATGAAGGAATCCTTGAATAACTCAACCACCCCATTACCTAAGGAATTCTATAAAAATATGTGTTTTGTTACTAACCAGTGCCTTTAAAGGCAAATATATTGATGTGATTTGTAGATTATGTCCCTGCTCTTACCTGCTGAAGGCCCTCTCGGGAAGGGTTTGATGTCCTAACAATGTCCTCAATTGTCCACCACTGGTGAGCAAGATGTAGTGCCACAGCTGTAGAGACAAAGCAATATATACTGTTGTGCATTATTCTGTACATCATGGTAGCCATAGTAATGATCTTCCCTATTCCCTATTGATATTTGGCCTCATTATTATATTTTTTTCAATTATAGGACACTCTTTTCATTGAATGATGCGTGATACCAAATCCAAGAACTATCTCCCTTATCTCGCACGTGCACACGTATTCTTGGAATGGTAAAAGGGTTATTCCCATCTCCAAGATCCCATCCCAAAATATAGTAGGTGTAATAATAATAATAATAATCGCAAATACCTCCAATTAGAAATGTAGTATAGTTCTCCTGATTGGCTATGCCACTTGCCCATGGATACCTAAGCTACTGCCAAGCCTGCACATAAGGTAAGTGACATAAGAGAACTATACTACATTTCTAATTGGAGGTATTCGCTAATATTATTACATGTACTACATATTGGGATAGGATCTTGGAGAAGAGAATACCCCTTTAAGCAAGTATACTTTTTGCCCTAAAAAAAGGAAAGGAACAATCTTGCTAGATAACTTAACTTACCTCCATGTGGAAAAAGGATTGATAAAATCCAAAATACGCAATCCTCCCTTAAGGCTACTTTACACGCTGCGATATCGGTACCGATATCGCTAGTGTGGGTACCCGCCCCCATCTGTTGTGCGACACGGGCAAATCGTTGCCTGTGCCGCACAACATCACCCAGACATGTCACACATACTTACCTGCCCTGCGACGTCGCTGTGACCGGCGAACCTCCTCCTTTCTAAGGGGGCGGTTCGTTCAGCGTCACAGCGACGTCACAGCGACGTCACAGCTGCGTCACTGAACCGCCGCCCAATAGAAGCGGAGGGGCGGAAATGAGCGGGACGAACATCAAGCCCACCTCCGGAGCGATGTGTGCTGCCGCAGGAACGAGGAACAACCTCGTTACTGCTGCAGTAACGATTTTTGAGAATGGACCCCCATGTCACCGATGAGCGATTTTGCACGTTTTTGCAACGATGCAAAATCGCTCATAGGTGTCACACGCAACGGCATCGCTAATGCGGCCGGATGCGCGTCACCAATTCCGTGACCCCAACAAGTTCGCATTAGCGATGTCGTAGCATGTAAAGCCCCCTTTATCCATCCTTTTATACATCTAGTTGATGCAAAAAATGAGGCTTTAACGCTATTACTGCCGTGAAGTGACAGAACCCCTGATGTTCTTGAGAGATGTAATATAAATATAGGGCTCGATTCATCACTGCATTTTCGTGAGTATTTTGGCATCAATACCTCTCAATTAGGGAGTTTTGGTTTTGCAACAAATTCATCAATTGATTTTCTCCTTAATTAGGGGTACTTTGCATGCTGCGACATCGCAAGCCGATGCTTGCGATACCGAGCGCGATAGTACCCGCCCCCGTCGCAGCAGCGATATCTTGTGATTGCTGCCGTAGCGAACATTATCGCTACGGCAGCTTCATATGCACTTACCTGCCCTGCGATGTCGCTCTGGCCGGCGACCAGCCTCCTTCCTAAGGGGGCGAGTCGTGCGGCGTCACAGCGACGTCACACGGCAAGCAGCCAATAGAAGCGGAGGGGCGGAGATGAGCGGGACGTAAACATCCCGCCCACCTCCGTCCTTTCGCATAGCCAGCGTGAGGCGCAGTGACGCAGGTAAGCTGATGTTCCTCGCTCCTGCGGCTTCACACACAGCGATGTGTGCTGCCACAGAAGCGAGGAACAACATCGTACCGTCACTGCAGCGGCATTATAGAAATGTCGGAGCCTACACCGATGATATGATTATGACGCTTTTGCGCTCGTTAATCGTATCATAAAGGATTTACACACTACGATATCGACTGCGACGCCAGATGTGCGTCACTTTCGATTTGACCCCACCGACATCGCACCTGCAATATCGTAGTGTGCAAAGTATCCCTTAATGTTGTCTTTTGTAGTTCAGTCAGTATTCAGATTTTTACATCAATGCGGATTTTCTCAGATGTTTTAGGCCCTGTGCGCTCACTGCGTTTTTACCTGCGGGTTTTTTTGCGTTTTTGCTGCAGAAATTTCTTGAGAAAATGGTTGTAACCTTTCTGCAGACATTCCCCAGCAGAACCTATGGAAAAAAAATAGCTGTGCACACACTGCGTTTTTTTCTCAAGAACATTCTTTCTGCAAAATTTCTTGAGAAAAAGAATGTGCATGTCACTTCTTGTCTGCAGGTACCTGCGTTTTTTGCCATAGATAATGGTAAAAAAACGCAGGGACCAACCTGCAGAAAAAACGCATCAAAAACGCAGTAAAAACGCATGCGTTTTTCGGTGCTTTATTGGTGCATTCTTTTAATGCAAGTGCGCTAATCTTTCAGACTCTCAAGAAATTTCTTGAGAAAAATACTTTTCTAGTGCGCACAGGGCCTTAAGGGTGCTTTACACGCTGCAACATCGCTAACGATATATCGTCGGGGTCACGGTGTTTGTGACGCACATCCAGCATCGTTAGCGACATCGCAGCATGTAACACCTCTGAGCGACCTAAAACGATCGCAAAAGAGGTAAAAATCGTTGGTATTGGAAAGGTCGCTCCAACACCAAAAATCGTTGTCTGGTCAGTAGTGAGGTTGTTTGTCGTTCCTATATGTGACACGGCAGGAACGAGGAACCTCACCTTACCTGTGTCCCACTGGCAATGAGGAAGGAAGGAGGTGGGATGTTTGGCCCGCTCATCTCCGCCCCTCCTCTGCTATTGGGCGGCCACTTAGTGATGTCGCTATGACGCAGAACGAACTGCCCCCTTAGAAAGGAGGCGGTTCGCTGGTCACAGCGACATCGCTAGGCAGGTAAGTATGTGTGACGGGTGTAAGCGACGTTGTGTGACACGGGCAGCGATTTGCCCGTGTCGCACAACCGATAAGGGCGGGCGCGGGTACGCTCGCTAGCGATATCGGTACCGATATCGCAGCGTGTAAAGTACCCTTTAGACTGATTCATGAAATGCAACTTTTAAAAGGTCGCAAATTTTGGCCCAAATGTACTCTAGGTCCTCCTGAAGTTAATTTATGTACTCCAGTTTTTTGGTGTAAATTTTGTGCCACTTTGCAAAACATAAAGAGTAGCAAAAAGGGTCTAAAAGAAGACCATCTAGTATTTTAAATTCATGAAACATATGCCTTAGAGTGAGCAATTTGGTATGAAAATAAAAAAACGAAAACCATAACACAAAAAATGCAAATGATAAATCAGGGCTATAGAAGTAGCTGAATGTAACATTTACTAAATTTTACCAAACATCTGCAAAAAGTAGCACTTCAAACTTTAAAGAGGTTGTTTCCTACTATTACATTGATGGCTTATCTTTAGGATAGGTCATCAATGTCTGATCGGTCGGGGTCCGACACCCCACACCCCCACTGATCGTTTTAGGTCCTGGCAGGCGGCCGGAAATGCTCAGTTCTGGAGCTGTTCCATCTTCTGATAGTGGCCGGGTACTGTACATCTGCCTTCTATTGATCTGAATGGGAGTAAATGTGCAGCACCCGGCTGCACCCGCTATCAAATGACGGAGCAGTTTCAGAACTGAGCGTTTCTAGCTGCCTGCTGCTGCCACTGGGACCGATAACAGCTGATCAGCGGTGGTGCGGGGTGTCGGACCCCAGCCAATAAAACATTGATGACCTATCCTGAGGATAGGTCATCAATGTAAAAGTAGTGGACAACCAATTTAAAATATAACCTGCCTTCTATTTACAGATAAAGCAGATTAGTTATTATCCTCATGGCTTCTGTGTGATCTGTGAATTTGTCACTAACTGTTACAACCTTTGTGGCTTATATAAGCAGGAGAACGAGAGTCAAAAGGTGCCAAAAAGTGAATATAATTTTATTGTTACAATCATAAATGTGCAACCAGCAAAAAGGAGATAAAAACACAGAGGGGTGTGAAAAAACATAAACAGGACCGCCAAAATGAATGGTATTAAGGGATGACCAGTTACATAAATAGAACATACAGGGGAAATGTCAGAGCGAATATTAAAGGGACAATACATATAAAGTGCATGTGCATAAATACATATGAGTAGCCCGCTCAGACACCCCCAATGCATAAATAGAGTCTGGTCCAATCATTTAAGTGAGGCAGCATAAACAGAGTAAAGTGGCCAGTGCATCTTAAAGTGGCCAGTGCATGATCCTGAATATGCAAAAAAGAGGCTCCCCCTTACCCCACCAACATACGTTTCGCCTATTTGAACCCCGTGCTCAAGTTCGGCTTCCTCAGGGAGGGAGAAGGCAGCGCCAACCTTTGTGGCTTACATAAAATTTCTATTCAAAATATTTTTGAAAAAATTCATTATAAATTACCTACCCGTCAGTGGATCTTCTGGTGCAAAAAGAGCCAGAATTTTGTGTGTTTGATCTCCTCCATAAAGTGGCACATACCCTACTGTACTAAGAGTGATTGGTACCTGGAAAAAAAAAATCCAGTAATGATCATAATGAATGAATGATTTACTATAACTGTTTTCTATGATTTCTTGCTTCTGCACACATATACTTTTCAAAAATCGAATTTGATAAAGGTTTTTTGACAAAAACCCAAAGCAAAATACCTGGCCACTAAAGCAAGAACACAAATGCAACATCATACAGAGTTAGGCCTCATCAGACGTCTGTGATTCCTAAAATATGCAAATAAACTGTCTAGTTTTATCATTGTTTTCTGAGTGTCAGTTTTTACCATCAGTACACTGTGTGCAGAATTATTAGGCAACTGAGTATTTTGATCAGATGATAATTTTTATACATATTGTCCTACTCCAAGCTGTATAGGCTTGAGAGCCAACTACCAATTAAGTAAATCAGGTGATGTGCATCTCTGTAATGAGGAGGGGTGTGGTGTAATGACATCAACACCCTATATAGGTGTGCTTAATTATTAGTTAACTTCCTTTCCTTTGGCAAAATGGGTCAGAAGAGAAATTTGACAGGCTCTGAAAAGTCCAAAATTGTGAGATGTCTTTCAGAGAGATGCAGCAGTTTTGAAATTGCCAAACATTTGAAGCTTGATCACTGAACAATCAAGCGTTTTTTTGGTAAATAGCCAACAGGGTCGCAAGAAGTCTGTTGGGCAAAAAAGGCACAAAATAACTGCCCATGAATTGAGGAAAATTAAGCGTGAAGCTGCCAAGATGCCATTTGCCAATAGATTGGCCATATTTCAGAGCTGCAATGTTACTGGAGTATCAAAAAGCACAAGGTGTGCCATACTCAGGGACATGGCCAAGGTATGGAAGGCTGAAAAATGACCACCTTTGAACAAGAAACATAAGATAAAATGTCAAGACTGGGTCAAGAAATATCTTAAGACTGATTTTTCAAAGGTTTTATGGACTGATGAAATGAGAGTGACTCTTGATGAGCCAGATGGATGGGGGAGAGGCTGGATCAGTAAAGGGCAGAGAGCTCCACTCCGACTCAGATGCCAGCAAGGTGGAGGTGGGGTACTGGTATGGGCTGGTATCAGCAAAGATGAACTTGTGGGACCGTTTCAGGTTGAGGATGGAGTGAAGCTCAACTCCCAGACCTACTTTCAGTTTCTGGAAGAGAACTTCTTCAAGCAGTGGTACAGGAAGAAGTCGGTATCGTTCAAGAAAAACATGATTTTCATGCAGGACAATGCTCCATCACATGCATCCAACTACTTCACAGCGTGGCTGGCCAGTAAAGGTCTAAAAGATGAAAAAATAATGACATGACCCCCTTCTTCACCTGATCTGAACTCAATAGAGAACCTGTGGTCCCTCATAAAATGTGAGATCTACAGGGAGGGAAAACAGTACACCTCTCGGAACAGTGTCTGGGAGGCTGTGGTAGCTGCTGCACGCAATGTTGATCATAAACAGATCAAGCAACTGACAGAATCTATGGATGGTAGGGAGTTGAGTGTCATCATAAAGAAAGGTGGCTATATTGGTCACTAATTTTTTGGGGTTTTGTTGTTGCGTGTCACAAATGTTTATTTCTAAATTTTGTGCAGTTATATTGGTTCACCTGGTAAAAATAAACAAGTGAGATGGAAATATATTTGGTTTTTATTAAGTTGCCTAATAATTCTGCACAGTAATAGTTACCTGCACAAACAGATATCCTCCTAAGATAGCCAAATCTAAAAAAAAACACTCCAACTTCCAAAAATATTAAGCTTTGATATTTATGAGTTTTTTGGGTTGATTGAGAACATAGATGTTGATCAATAATAAAAAAAATCCTCTAAAATACAACTTGCCTAATAATTCTGCACACAATGTATATCATCAGTGATTTTAAAGTTATTCAAAAATAAATAAATTGTTAATAAATTAATAAATTGTTATTAAATAAAGTGTCTCCTATTATTATTAATATTATTTAATTATTTAATAATTATTAATCATGTTAAGGACCTACAACTCTTCCCTTCACCTCGCCAAACAGACCTACTTCACCACCCTGATCTCCTCACTAGCCAACAATCCAAAAAAGCTCTTTGATACCTTTCACTCCCTCCTCAGTCCCAAAGCACAGACCCCTATCACAGACCTTCATGCTGATGACCTGGCCTCGTATTTCACAGAGAAAATAGAAAACATCCGCTGAGAGTTCAGCTCCCAGACACCAAGCTTTGTGAATCCTATCCCTCCCCATATCCCATCCAGCTCACTTTCCACATTTCACCCAGTCACAGAGGAGGAAGTCTCCAGGCTCCTCTCTTCTTCTCGTTCTACCACTTGCCCTACTGATCCCTTTCCCTCACACCTACTCCAGACACTCTCTCCGGTTGTCACCACTCACATAAATAAAATCTTCAATCTCTCTCTCTCTTCTGGTATTTTCCCTTCCTCCCTCAAACACTCTATCATTACTCCATTATTAAAAAAAACCTTCCCTTGATCCGTCCTGCACAAGCAACTACAGACCAGTCTCCAATCTCTCCTTCATCTCTAAACTCTTGGAGCGCCTGGTCTACTCTCGTCTCACCCGCTACCTTTCCACTCACTCTCTTCTAGATCCTTTACAGTCTGGCTTCCGCCCTTTACACTCAACAGAAACTGCCCTTGTCAAAGTGACCAATGACCTATTGACAGCAAAACGTAATGGTGACCACTCTCTGCTTATTCTTCTTGACCTTTCTGCTGCCTTCGACACTGTTGACCACCATCTCCTTCTCTCTATGCTCCATTCTATCGGCCTAAAGGACACTGTTCTTTCCTGGTCCTCTTCCTATCTTTCCGGCCGCTCATTCAGCGTATCATTTGCTGGCTCCACATCTTCTCCTCTTCCTCTCACTGTTGGGGTCCCTCAAGGTTCAGTCCTTGGCCCTCTTCTTTTCTCCCTGTACACTGCCCCAATTGGACAGACCATCAGCAGATTTGGCTTTCAGTACCATCTTTATGCTGATGACACACAGCTATACACCTCATCCCCTGAGCTCACCCCCGCTGTACTACAGAACACAAGTGACTGCCTGACTGCAGTTTGCAACATCATGTCTGCTCTCTATCTGAAACTTAACCTTTCCAAAACTGAACTTCTGCTTTTCCCTCCATCTCACAACCTTCCTAAACCTGACATCTCCCTCTCTGTGTGTGGCACAACGATAAGTCCTAGGCCGCAGGCCCGCTGTTTGGGTGTTATACTTGACATCGATCTCTCCTTCACCTCCCACATACAATCTCTTGCCCGCACCTGCCGCTTTCACCTCAAGAACATCTCTAGAATCCGCCCCTTTCTCACAATGGAAACAACAAAAACCCTCACCGTGGCCCTGATCCACTCTCGCCTTGACTACTGTAACTCTCTATTAATTGGTCTCCCCCTAACTAGACTCTCCCCTCTACAGTCCATCCTTAATGCAGCAGCCAGGGTCACCTATCTGGCTAACCGCTTCTCGGATACCTCTGCTCTTTGCCAGTCGTTGCACTGGTTGCCCATATATCACAGGATCCAATTCAAACTGCTTGTTCTCACCCACAAAGCTCTCCACAGTGCAGCACCCCCCTACATCTCCACCCTCCTCTCTGTCTATTATCCCACCCGTTCTCTACGCTCTGCAAATGACTTTCAACTAACATCCACACTAATTCGAACCTCCCACTCCCGAATCCATGACTTCTTCCGAGCTGCACCAAACCTCTGGAACGCTCTACCCCAAGAAGTTAGGACAAATCACAACTTACTCAGCTTCAGACGCTCCCTAAAAACGCATCTTTTTAGGGCGGCCTATCACACTCCCTAGCCAAACTAATTTCACCTAATCCCTCTACAACTTCTCAGAACATAACCCCACGTCAAACTCCATGGCACCCAAATGCATCTCAAGGCTCTGGCCAACTGGTCCAGGAAGCCATTATCTATCCCCCATGAGATGGCTGGATTGTTATTGTAAATAAGCACTTGTACCTTGCCTCTCCCCCCATATCTCATTGTAGATTGTAAGCTCTAACGAGCAGGGTTGCCATTTTTCCCTTTAAATATTGTATCTTCTATAATTGTTACTTGTTTGTATATGTTTATGTATATGATATGTATATGTATATGAGCCTCCTGAATTGTAAAGCGCTGCGGAATATGTTGGCGGTATAGAAATAAAGATTATTATTATTATAATGTTAAAAATGGACAGCACACAAACTGCCTCTAGATGGCAACATTTGCTGTCGGTTTTTTTTTTACGGACCCATAAACTTGTATGGATATTTATGATCTGTGTCTCGTATCAAGAATGGACATGTCTCTTAATTTGCAGACCGCACTGTAAGCTAAAAATCACAGACATGTGAACAGTTACATAGACTATAATGGATACATGTTCTATCTGTGAAAAATAGGATCGCTCGTGGAAATGAAAGGGTTAACACCATGCTGCCATGCAGGAACAAAAACTTCAAAGGTACATTGAAGATCAAAAGTTATTTTTTTATTCTACGCGTTTATGAGCAGGAAAGTTCCTTCTTCAGAACTAAATCACAGAAGCCCTGAAGAAGGAACTTTTCTGCTCCGAAACGCGTAGAATAAAAAAATACTTTTGATCCTCAATGAACAATTTGAAGTTTTTGTTCCTGCACCGCAGAGCAGTGTTAACCCTTTCATTTCCACAACTGATCCTAATTATCTTCTATGGGGATTGTGGCAGCCGAATAGTCTATATTCATTTGTCTATAGTAATTGTAACTTTCACAACTACCTCAGCTGAAAGACGCTCGCCCCAACAGAATTTTACCCCCACCCGAGTAAGACACTTTCTGTGCCTTTTTGCCTTTTCAGTTCCTACACAATCTATTCATGAAAAACACAGATGGAACACTTACAATATTCACAGATGTCTGAACGAGACCTTAAAGTGGTTGCCCAAGCTACTTACAAAAGACTGCAGTCACTGTATGTGTCACTCTATGTGCCTGCAGAGCTGCAGACTTATCCAATGCCAACAGTCAAGCCGAGAGGTCATGTACCCATCCTTGAGTATGTGATATTCATATTCCAGGGCACATTCCAACTAGACTTGTACAGCTTTGCTTAGTACAAGTGAGTTGTGTGAGACCGTGCACGTCTAGTTGCAATTTGGCCAGGAGTATGCATATTGCATACTTGAAGTTGCATGACCGCTTGGTCTCGTCATGGGCACCAGAGAATCCTCTCAGCGCTCTCTGTTTGCAATGTGAGGATTCACAAGTCTGAAGTTACATAGATCGACTTTTATAAAAGCATTTAAGCCCCCATATATATTAGACTAATATTGATCTAGATCGATGGGTTCAGACGACACTCTAATGTCTATGGGGTCCCGGACAATGGATTGTTTCAAGAATTCAAGATTTGGCATCTCTGATTTCGAATTGGCGAACCTTTTGTGCTCTATGTCTTAAGCCGCCTCTAGACATGTCTGGTAGTGGCTGTCTCATAGTAAACATAGGAGCGCTCCTGTGTATGTGAGAGTTGGCCATGCCAAACAGCTCTCCGTTTAACAGCCAGCTGTTTATGGCAGGCTTTATACTGTGAATTTGTCATGCACGGTGCAGATCCACGTTTACGGATCACTACTTGTTTGGACTCCGTACACACTTCCAACAAGCAACCTGGTTTCTGTAAGTAGCTCTGTTCTGTCAGGCATCGGTTGTTTTATTCATCTCTGCTTCTGGCACTTTAGGAGTTAATGCCTCCTGGAGCAGTGGCTAGCTTCTCAGTGAACCAGGTTTGCTAATCACCATTTCCAGCTGGTCTCCTCCTACTTGAATCTGGGGAGTGTTCTGTACCATCGCGGACAATAGTTTCTGCTTTCAGCTGCGTAATCCCGGCGTCGAGGCATTCCTCTATTTCAGGGGTGGGGAACCTTTTTTCTGCCGGGGGCCATTTGGAAATTTCTACCAACCTTCGGGGGCCGCACAAAATTATCAACTTAAAAATGTACCTAATATATTTGGTCAAACAATTAACTCACTGTGGTGGCTGGAGCTTCTACTCTTTGGTGCAGCTGTAATATTAGGCGATATTGATCTTGTTGCTTTTCACAACTGCTTTTCCAGATTTGAGTTGGCTGGGACTGCTGTATATACATCACAGAGGAGGGTTGGGAGGAATATAGATCACTGGGGAGGCTGGGGGCATATACATCAAGTGGGTACATACATCAATGGGGGATACATACATCATTGATGGGGAGCACAGACATAGCTGGGGGGCATAAACATTGCTGTGGACGGCTGGGAGGAATATACATCACTAGGGAAGCTGCAGGGCACAGACTTCACTGGGGGTATATACAGATCACAGGGTTGCACAGACATAGCTGGGGGGTACAAACATTGCTGGGGTTATATACATAGACGGGGGCAGAGAGCCCTGGGGGATGCCAGAGGGACAAAGACAGCCCTGGGGGCACAGAGAATGATGGGAGAGGCTGGAGGCACAGACAAACCTGGGGAACGCTGGGGGCACAAATGGCACAGAGAAGGATGGGAGAGACTGAAGGCACAGACAGACCTGGGAGAGGCTCGGGGCACAGAGATCACTGGGGAGACTGGGGGGGGCACAGATCACTGGGGAGACTGGGGGGGCACATATCACTGGGGAGGGCACACAGATCACTGGAGAGACTGGGGGGGCACAGGTCACTGGGGAGACTGGGGGGGCACAGATCACTGGGGAGACTGGGGGGGCACAGGTCACTGGGGAGACTGGGGGGGCACAGATCACTGGGGAGACTGGGGGGGGCACAGATCACTGGGGAGACTGGGGGGCACAGATCACTGGGTAGACTGGGGGGGCACAGATCATTGGGGAGACTGAGGGGGCACAGATCACTGGGAGGGGGCACAGATCACTGGGGAGACTGGGGGGCACAGATCACTGAGGAGACCGGGGGGGCACAGAGCACTGGAGGTACAGAGCGCTGGAGGCACAGACAAACCAGGGGGACGCTGGGGGCACAAATGGCACAGAGAAGGATGGGAGAGGCTGAAGGCGCAGACAGACCTGGGAGAGGCTCGGGGCACAGAGATCACTGGGGAGACTGGGGGGGCACAGATCACTGGGGAGACTGGGGGGGGCACAGATCACTGGGGAGACTGGGAGGGCACAGATCACTGGGGAGGGCACACAGATCACTGGAGAGACTGGGGGGGCACAGGTCACTGGGGAGACTGGGGGTGCACAGATCACTGGGGAGACTGGGGGGGGCACAGATCACTGGGGTGACTGGGGGGGCACAGATCACTGGGTAGACTGGGGGGGCACAGATCATTGGGGAGACTGAGGGGTAACATATCACTGGGAGGGGGCACAGATCACTGGGAGGGGGCACAGATCACTGGGGAGACTGGGGGGCACAGATCACTGAGGAGACCGGGGGGGGGCACAGAGCACTGGAGGTACAGAGCGCTGGGGGCACAGGCAGACACGGGTGAGCTTGGAGGTAGTTAGAGAACTGGGGGAGGCTGGGATCACTGAGCGCTGGAGGTGGCTGCGGGCACGAAGAGCTCTGCCGCCGGGCACAGAGAGGAGCAGCCGCTTCCGGGCACAAACAGCCGCCGCGCACAGAGAGCCACCGCAACCGCCGGTCACAGGAAGCCGCAACTGCCAGGCACAGGGAGCCGCAACCGCCGGGCACAGGGAGCCGCTGCAACCGCCGGGCACAGGGAGCCGCCGCAGCCGCCAGGCAGATGGAGAGCCGCTGCCTGGCACAGTAAGACCTGGGAGATGATTGGCAGTCAATCCTCTCCTGTTTGATTTTAGCGCACCTCACGCCGAACCCACCTGCAAAGTACGTCCTCACATAGGCAGTGCCAGCGTGGGGACGTAGTCTTTCAGGTATAGGAAATGCAGCGTTCAGCATTGAACGCGCTGTGTGGGCTTTTAAAGGGCCAGAAGCCACCAGGATGCGGCTGCCGCCCCAGCACTGCAGTCCCCGGGAATCAGCCCGGGGGCCACAGAAAAAGTCGCTGTTTGAAAATTCCCTAGTGTGAATTACTGCTACCCCTTTTGGTTTTTTCCCTCAGGTGTCATTTTGTCTCTTCTCTGTGGTCATTTGTGGTGTGAATGTGTTTCAGTTTATCCCCTCGTCTGTGTTTTTGGGAGGTTGTTATTTTGTGTCCTGCCCATCCCAGGGTTGGTGGTCCAAGGAGAGGTATTAGGGCAGGGCCGGACAGGAGACAGAGCCAAGGTGGTGACCTGGACTTCCCTACCATCAAGGGTACCTCTATGGTCAGGGTGAGCACAGAGCCCACCATCTTAGGGCTAGCTTAGCACCCCCTGACAGAATTCCTGTGATCTAAAGTGAAATCTCTCATCTATAGTACGTAGTCTATGTATAAATTACCTCTCTTCCATCCCTTGATGATAAATACTCTGGATTATCAGGGTCAGCACATCGGAGATAAGACAAATAATCCTCCGAAAGGCTCTCCAGCTCATCATGGCTGCAGTTCTCCAAGATATCGGCAGGGAAGGCCATTCCTGAAAGTAAAACCAAACATACATCACATGTAAAGAAAAATCTAATAAGTGATATACTTAAATCAAAATAACTTGTACACAGGTTGTTACAAAAACTCTATATACAATGTACAATGGATGAGACGTCCCTCTTATGGGGTCACTAGAAAATTTAATCTAGATGATCACCCACTCCACGGAAGGAAATCCAAGAAATGAAACGAAAGTGGGGGCAAACAAGTGCAAGGTCATACATGTCACTGGAGTCTGATTTTACCAAGCCCTCTATGTACTCTATGTGTGTCGGCACAGAAAGTATTAGGCATTTTTTCTTTTGGTATAACGAGACTTAGGCGGGCTTTGCACACTACGACATCGCAGGTGCGATGTCGGTGGGGTCAAATTGAAAGTGACGCACATCCGGCATCGCATGCGACATCGCAGTGTGTAAAGCCTAGATGATACGATTAATGAGCGCAAAAGCGTCGTAATCGTATCATCGGTGCAGCGTCGGCGTAATCCATAATTACGCTGACGCGACGGTCCGATGTTGTTCCTCGCTCCTGCGGCAGCACACATCGCTGTGTGTGAAGTCGCAGGAGCAAGAAACATCTCCTACCGGCATCACCGCAGCTTCCGTAGGATATGCGTAAGGGTGGAGGTGGGCGGGATGTTTACATCCTGCTCATCTCCGCCCCTCCGCTTCTATTGGCCGCCTGCCGTGTGACGTCACAGTGATGCCGCACGACCCGCCCCCTTAATAAGGAGGCGGGTCGCCGGCTAGAGCGACGGTCGCAGGGCAGGTGAGTGCATGTGAAGCCGGCGTAGCGATAATTTTCGCTACGCCAGCTTTCACAAGATATTGTACCTGCGACGGGGGCGGGGACTATCGCGTGTGACATCGCAGCATCGGCTTGCGATGTCGCAATGTGCAAAGCCCGCCTTAGGGTTCACTCACATCTGCGTATAAATACCCTGAGCACAACCTGGTAAAAAATTGGATTCACTCGCACCAATGTTATTCAATAAGTCAGTGCTATTCTGCGATTTTTTCCTAAGCTGTATTAGGAAAGAGGAAAAAATTGCAGCATGCTTCGTATGGTCGCGTAAAACGGCCAAGGAAAGTCTATGGGTGCGAGAAAAAAAAATCAGTCGTCACACGGACCATCCATATGCCGTCCAATTTTTACTGATAGATTACCATTTTGTAGCATAGGACTGTGTAAATGGTTCTGTAAATGGTTGTTGATTGCTAGTAGGGAGAAAGGATGGAGGATAGGGGTGGTAGTGACGGTGAGGAAAGTCTTTTTAGATTGTGATGCCACCTGTGGTCCGCGGCCAGAGATGGGCCGCTGCTGTGAGTGCTGCTCTCCAGGGCTGATGGTGAAGGTCGCAGCCGGGATGGTGTCGCTCCCCACTGGCAGAGCGGGGTTACCCAGGGGAGGATGATGGAAGAGGAAGGGGGTGGTGGTAGTCCCCATTGGCAAATGAGATGCAGAGGCAGGGGCTGCGGTTCCAGGTCTTTTACTCACTGGTAGTTCAGGCGCTGCCCCAGAGTACCGGTCTCTGCCACGATGGGCTCCAGCCGATCCCGGATAGTCGGCAGTCACCACTGATGCCCGTGGAAGTCTTTCTAGTGAAGTGTCTCCCAGTTGTTATTCGGAACCTGGGCCGAGCCTCCAGCTCCAAGCCACAGGCCCCACAAAGAAAGAGAAACACTCGACTCCTGTTGTCTATGCGAGATGTTATCCCAACTGTGCCCAGGAAAGTCTGCTCTAGTGAGATGGTTGCGCCTACTTCTTACCCCAAGTGGTGCCCGCCCCCAGTGGTTGTTCTAGCGACTGGGGAAGTCCCATGCTTCGTGATGGCTAACCACCCTGTCTGCCCTAGTCCAACCCCTGTGGGAAAGCACCTTATTGTTTTGTGTGTGTTGTTTTGTGAAGGCACCGGCAGTTAACCCCGTCCTAACCCGGGATGGATATTACCGCTTAAAGGAGTTGTAATACCCTGTGGTGCCTGAAGCCCACGATCGCCACACTAGCTGCTAAGAAAAAATACTCATGTTATATGGAGAAAAAAAATCGCATAGCACTCTCATGACAAATGGAATACCAAACAGATTTAACTTGTCCAACTTTTCTGGATAAAAATCAGAGCGATTTTTACACACAGATGTAAGCGAATGTGGCGCCCCTGACCTGGTCAGGCACCACAGAGTATTGCACCCATGCGGGGACAATGCCTCCAGGTAATCTCCAAAGGCCAGGATGAGGTGCACACACAAACACATAGTGACCAGGTCTCCCACATCACTAGAGGGGACCCTTGGGTAGCCAGTAGGGGTTAACTTTCAATTCCCAGCAAGGGGTGTGCTCCGAGGCTGGTTGCTAGGAAGCAGGGCAGAGAGGAAGTGAGGGAAGTCGGGAGCTGGAGGTTGAGGTGTGTGGAAGGGAGCAGAGGGGCTCTCGTGTAAGACAGGTCCTGAGGAGTGCAGTAGCTGAAAGCGGGGGAGAAAGGGCACCGTGGGTCGGCCTGAAAGACATCCAGAGAGAGGGGTGGCTGAGTACGGAGATCCTGGTATCCGAGCACGCAAGGGGAAACAGATCCCCAGTACGGGCAGCAAATCATCCAGAGCTGCTTAACCTACAGGTGGGGGGGGTACTTCATGCCCTCACCACGACTACACAGAGCTCGAGCCAAGCAGCAATCACCAGGCCCATAAGGGGACAGGGCCAGAAGCCATCCCACCAAGGCCACGCTGCCGGCAGACGGGCCAGAGAGAGGGGAGCAGGGTAGTAACAGCTTCCCTGGAGGAGTCCTACCACGCTTCAGGCAAGGGATCCTCCCAAACAGAAAGAGTGCAAGGAGGGCGAGTGGACAGCTACCCTCAGAACGGCCTCCTGGAATTCCTGGTTCCACCTGGTTATCACAGTGTCACCCGGGCATCTCACCGTGACCTCTAAACAGTGAGTAAACACGTTAAAAGACTACTTGGACTGTGTTTGAGTCATTCTGCGACCTGTGGTCCCACACACATACACAGGGGCCTGGGGCTTGCCTCACTCTCAGGAGGCTATTATACTGACTGCACCCACCATCAGCCCCAGGCATCCCTTAACCTGCAGTGGTGGTCCTCACTGACCGCAATTCTGAGAGTGGCGTCACGGCAAATCCCAAAACGAAGGTTCCCTACCTGTGACCCGACCGTTCCATCCCGTGGAGTCCCTAAGGGTAGTACCCTGCTGCACCGCACCTGAAGGGCTCCACAGATCTGGCGTCACGAACAGGATTTGGACTAGACCTGTTCAGACAGGTGACCGTGTGCCTCAGAGGTCCGACCGCAAAAATTGAACCGCCGCCATATTGCCATCTTCAAAAGCGCGCGCTGCAGCCCGCGCGAGGGAGAAGAGCACCGCCCACGAAGAGGTGTGGCCGCCCCAGAATCCCCACAATTCAGAGAGCGTACTGACCCAGGAAGTGGAAAAGGGAGCGCGCAGATTTTTTGAAGAAAAATGGACGCTGCAGGAGGTAATGCCCCTGGTCAGGGCGACGCAGCCCAAGCGATGCCAGCCCCCGTCGCGCTGGACGCAGCAGCGCCTGGTGCCAGTGCCGCGGTCGCAGCTGCGCCGGCCGAAATCTCCCCCATAATGCCAGTTTCCTTACTGTATGTCCCAGGAGCGCAATGGCTGCCCCAATACGCCGGTAAAATAGACACGCTGACCGGGTTTAAGAAGAAGATCAACACCCTGCTAGACATGCACGCGATGACTGGTAAGCAGAGGGCCGCTGTGGTGCTGGGACAATTGACTGGAGCAGCAGAATTGGAAGCTGAGTCCTGGACCAATGATGACCGGGGCTCTGTTGAGACCATCTTTGCCAAACTAGCAGCTGCTTTTGAACACCGCACAGAGGGAGAGCTGAGGACCGACTTCTATAACTGCCATCAGAAGCCCCAAGATAGTATAAGAGACTATGCCCTCAGGCTGCAGGCTGCACTACGGGCTCTCAAGCTGGTGGACCCTGTCAGTGATCAGGAAGGAAACCGGATGATGAAGGAACAATTCTTGCGGGGCCTGCGCTCTCCTGAGGATGGGAAGCAGATGAAGCTGTGGTCCCTGGAACACCCTGACGTGGACTTTGCCATTCTGAAAGACAGGGCAGTGAAAGCACTCCATCCTCCTGTGGACACAGACCCCGTCGCACCAGCATGGCCTGCCAGTTCCACGGCTGCAGGAGCGGAATCCTCCTCGCAGGCCCTGATAACTGCAAAAGGACTCAACACGCCAGCAGAGACCATAAATACACTATCCTCCCAGGTGCAACAGCTCACTAAGGACGTCGCACAAATCCTGAAAGCAATGCAGTTGCCCTCAGACACCAAAGTCCCTCATCGGATCCTGCTAGCTGACAGCCCAGAGGACGTCCCGTGGATGCGGAGGAGAAGAGGTCCTACAACCCGAGGCAGGAGCAGTGATCGCTATGACTCATCTGGACAACCCATCTGTCGTCGTTGCCAGGAGGCAGGTCACTATGCAAGGGCTTGCCCTTTAAACGAGCCAAACCTGGGGCCGAAGGCCAGTCCTCAGGATTAAGAAGATCAGGCCCAGGTCGCTGCCGTGATCAGTACGTGGGTGGACGTCCTGTCCTGTCCATCGTCCTGGATGGGATCCCTACCCCGGCATTATTGGACACCGGCTCTCAGGTAACTACGATCCCGTATGTCCTTTATCGTAGGTTTTGGTCGGACGACGAACTCCGACCCCCGGACCCCTCCCTCACCATCTATGCTGCCAACGGACAACCTATAGGCCAGATTGGAGTCAAAGAGGTAACCATAAAGGTGGGAAGGCAGGAAATGAAGGGACAAGGACTGATTGTTGTGGACACTGATATTAGAGAAAGGAACCCGCAAATGATTTTAGGCACTAATGTCATAGAAAATTGCCTAGGGGAAGTGTTGTTGTTGCTTCACCAGATTGTTGAAGGTGCTGAGGGCAGGTCGCAAAGAGCCTTGCAAAAGGAGATCCGAATCATTCTGAGGAAGCAACAGGTAAAACAGACTGGCGGTGAGATTGGTAGTGTACGGGTGATGGATGCTAACCCCATTGTGATACCCCCACGGAGTGAAATGATGATGTGGTGTAGAGCAGCGGTAGGTCTCAGAGGACAAGATTACCAGGCTGTACTAGAGCCCACTCATTCAGACCACTGGCCCACGATTCTGACAGCCAGGGGGGTAGTTGATGTACACAAGGGACGAGTGCCTGTACGAGTGTTGAACTGTGGGGAGGAGGAAGCCAGACTACCAAGGTACGCTACCATAGCCAAACTGTTTACATGCTCAGATGACGCCATAACACCTGTAGGTCCCCTGACACAAGCTGACTCAACAGAGGATGAGACCTCCCAAAAGCAGTTAGAGGACTGGTGCCAGAAACTACACGTGGGGACTGACTCTACACCCGTCTACCAGAAACATGGGGTTTACAGGGTCGTGCAGGAATACGAGCAGGTCTTTAGTAAGAACCCACTAGACTTTGGTAGGATCAAAGGGGTGCAACATCACATACCCACAGGCAGTCATCCTCCCATTAAGGAAAGACATAGGCCTATTCCACCAGCCCATTACCAGCGCACAAAGGACATGCTGAAGGACATGAGGAAGGCAGGAGTCATAAGGGACAGTTGCAGCCCCTGGGCGGCCCCCCTGGTCCTGGTGAGAAAGAAGGATGGCACGATGAGGATGTGTGTGGATTACAGACGGATAAATCAGATAACACACAAGGATGCCCACCCTTTGCCAAGGATAGAGGAATCCCTCGCTGCCTTAAAAACCTCCAACTACTTTTCTACCCTAGATCTTACTAGTGGCTACTGGCAAGTATCTGTAGCAGAGGAAGATCGGGAGAAGACGGCCTTCACCACCCCAATGGGCCTCTGTGAGTTCAACAGCATGCCATTTGGACTCTGCAATGCCCCCGGGACCTTCCAGAGGCTTATGGAATGCTGCCTAGGGCACCTCAACTTTGAGACCGTCCTGCTCTACCTGGATGATGTCATCGTGTACTCCAAGACCTACGAGGACCACCTGAAACACCTGGCTGAAGTCTTTGAAGCGCTATCCCGATATGGAATGAAGCTGAAACCATCCAAGTGCCATTTACTGAAGCCAAAGGTCCAGTACCTAGGTCACGTGGTCAGTGCAGAAGGAGTAGCACCGGACCCAGAGAAGGTCACAGTCATCCAGGAATGGCCCACACCTACTACCGTTCGGGAGGTACGTCAGTTCCTTGGCTTGGTAGGCTACTACAGAAGGTTCATCAAGGGCTACACGAAAATGGCAGCGCCTTTGCAAGAGCTCCTGGTAGGCCACCCAAAGAAGAAAGGAAAGATCTCCGGCCCGCCATTTCACTGGGGAGAAGCAGAAGAACACTCCTTCAGACAAATGAAAGGGGCCTTGACGGGTGAAGAGATCCTAGCCTACCCTGACTACGGTCTGCCATTCGTACTGTACACAGATGCCAGTAATGTGGGACTGGGAGCAGTGCTTTCACAGGTGCAGGGAGGCAAAGAGCGTGTGATTGCTTACGCCAGCAGGAAGCTCAGGCCTACTGAAAGAAACCCAGAAAATTATAGCTCATTTAAGCTAGAGTTCCTGGCCATGGTATGGGCTATCACAGAGCGGTTCAAACACTACCTGGCAGCCACCAAATTCACTGTCTTCACGGACAACAACCCCCTGACCCACTTGGATACTGCTAAATTGGGTGCCATGGAGCAGCGTTGGGTAGCCCGACTGGCGAATTATGACTTTACTGTCAAGTATCGAGCTGGCCGCAAGAACGGCAACACAGATGCTCTGTCCAGGATGCCTCACCTAGCAGACGAGGGTGAAGATGTAGATGATCTTGAAGAGATTGAGCTGCCAGCGTTCCATCGCCATGGAGCAAAACAGTGTCGGCAGTTGCGTGCCAACCGCCAAGAGGTGACCCTGAACCCACTACCTCACTACAATTGGAAGGAGACCCAGGAAAATGATCCAGCGGTAGGCTTGGTAAAGAAACTGATCAACCAGCCTGGCGCCAGCCTTGACAAAGGAGCCCCACCTGAGGCACAGTACCTATGGAAGGAGAGGGGTCGATTATTCATCTATCAAGACAAACTTTACAGGAGCATCATTGACCCGAGGACGCATGAGAAGGTGTGGCAAGTGATTGTACCACAGAAGGATACGAGGATGGTGCTAGAAGCCTATCACAATGGTGCAGGCCACTTTGGTTGGAAGAAACTGGAGGCCCTACTTAAAGTAAGATTCTACTGGGTGGGCATGAGATCTGCCCTAGAGAAGTGGTGTCGAAACTGCGGGCCCTGCAATCTTAGAAGAAAAGACCAGCCCAGCCAGAGAGCACCACTCCAGCCAATCCAAACTAAACGGCCCCTGGAGATCGTGGCCCTGGACCATGTAAAGTTGGCACCCAGCAGACAAGGCTACAACTACGCTCTCACTATGGTTGACCACTACTCCAGATTCCTGGTGGTAGTACCAGTCAAGGACTTGACCGGTCAGACTGCAGCCAAAGCATTCCAGACACATTTCTGTCGACCACATGGCTATCCAGACCAAGTGCTCACTGACCAAGGACCAGCCTTTGAAGCTGAAGTGTTTAAGGAGTTTTGTAACCTTTACGGCTGCAAGAAGATCCGTACCACACCTTACCATCCTCAGACCAATGGCATGTGTGAGAAAATGAACCACATCATTCTCGACCTTCTGAAGACTCTCCCATTAGAAGAACGAAGTCGGTGGCCGGAAAAACTGCCCGATCTAGTGGACATGTATAACAACATCCCTGTGAGTTCCACGAACTGCACACCGGCATACCTGATGAGGGCCAGACCAGGGAGATTGCCAGTAGATCTGGAAATGGGAGTTGAGACCCCTGAAGACCATCTACAAGGTGCTGATTGGGATTCCAACCGCCAAGCCCAATACAAGAAAGTACAAGAGTGTGTGGAGCGAAGCCTGACTCAGCAGCGTGAGAAACAAGAAAAGGCCTACAATCGAAAAGCACCTGCTGTTCCTTTGATGCCAGGAGATATAGTTCTCAAGAGAAAGAGGAGACATCATAAACTTGACAATCACTGGGAAGAAGAACCCTATACTGTGTTACCATCGACGCTTAGCAATGAAAAGACATGCCGTATCAGCAAGGATGGAGGAAAAACAACAGCTGTCGTTTCTAGAGATCGCTTAAAGAAATGTCCTGAACAACTAAGAACCCCTGAAGAAAGTCCCAACCCTTTGCCAGTTCAAGAACCAAAAGAAAAGATGATCCATACTGTACTTGGAGATTTTCCAGCAAGTTGGCCTCAATACAATGGAGCAGTAGTTATTCCGGTTATTACATTCCCTCAATCTGGAGAAGTAAGAGACCCAGAAGAACCTGTTCAGAACCTGGAAGAGCCAAATGTAGCTGAAGCAGAAGACCACACACTGGTATCAATACCTAGTACACCTATTATTCACATTGAGACACATACATCGGGTGGGAGGATACAACCTCAGACAGGTGACAGTATAGTACTGCGTAGGTCAACCCGCAGCAACTTTGGTCAGCTCCCATTACGCTATAGAGAAAGTACAGTTTAGTTCAAAGTGACGGTATGAAATGTAATGTTTAACCTGTTTACAGTTAAGTAACGTTTAAGTGAAATGTGCCCACAAGGACTATTGTGAGACCTCTTTAAAATGTTTTCTTTGCACTAGTTCACGTGCACTTTAAAAAAAAATGGACCACCGGTTATGAACTGGCTTTAACCACAAACTTTTGCATTGTAAAAAGTTGCCTCCTTGGTATCAACCACAGAGTCTGCCTGTTAGGGGGCATGGCTCTGCACCAACAAGGGGGCACGCCTGTTTATGGGGCCTGCCCTCCAACACTCGGAAGCGGGTACGCCTGTTTATGGGGCCTACCTTACACCACTCTCCTCAGGAGAGGAAGATTGGAGGAAAGGTCTGGGGAATGTGATGGCCCAGCCTTGGTCACCAAAAGGACCGGCGACCTACCTCCTGGAGGTTTTTGGGTGGGGTTCGGACATGTGGGTGGTTGGTGGTGGAATGGTACCTGGTATGTTTAAATGTAAATAATTGCCTCTGTGTGGGAAAAGTTTGTATTTACCTTTTTTCTTTTCTCTTGTCTTTGCAGCCCGAGGACGTGCTGATGATAACTAAGGGGGAATGTGGCGCCCCTGACCTGGTCAGGCACCACAGAGTATTGCACCCATGCGGGGACAATGCCTCCAGGTAATCTCCAAAGGCCAGGATGAGGTGCACACACAAACACATAGTGACCAGGTCTCCCACATCACTAGAGGGGACCCTTGGGTAGCCAGTAGGGGTTAACTTTCAATTCCCAGCAAGGGGTGTGCTCCGAGGCTGGTTGCTAGGAAGCAGGGCAGAGAGGAAGTGAGGGAAGTCGGGAGCTGGAGGTTGAGGTGTGTGGAAGGGAGCAGAGGGGCTCTCGTGTAAGACAGGTCCTGAGGAGTGCAGTAGCTGAAAGCGGGGGAGAAAGGGCACCGTGGGTCGGCCTGAAAGACATCCAGAGAGAGGGGTGGCTGAGTACGGAGATCCTGGTATCCGAGCTTGCAAGGGGAAACAGATCCCCAGTACGGGCAGCAAATCATCCAGAGCTGCTTAACCTACAGGTGGGGGGGGTACTTCATGCCCTCACCACGACTACACAGAGCTCGAGCCAAGCAGCAATCACCAGGCCCATAAGGGGACAGGGCCAGAAGCCATCCCACCAAGGCCACGCTGCCGGCAGACGGGCCAGAGAGGGGAGCAGGGTAGTAACAGCTTCCCTGGAGGAGTCCTACCACGCTTCAGGCAAGGGATCCTCCCAAACAGAAAGAGTGCAAGGAGGGCGAGTGGACAGCTACCCTCAGAACGGCCTCCTGGAATTCCTGGTTCCACCTGGTTATCACAGTGTCGCCCGGGCATCTCACCGTGACCTCTAAACAGTGAGTAAACACGTTAAAAGACTACTTGGACTGTGTTTGAGTCATTCTGCGACCTGTGGTCCCACACACATACACAGGGGCCTGGGGCTTGCCTCACTCTCAGGAGGCTATTATACTGACTGCACCCACCATCAGCCCCAGGCATCCCTTAACCTGCAGTGGTGGTCCTCACTGACCGCAATTCTGAGAGTGGCGTCACGGCAAATCCCAAAACGAAGGTTCCCTACCTGTGACCCGACCGTTCCATCCCGTGGAGTCCCTAAGGGTAGTACCCTGCTGCACCGCACCTGAAGGGCTCCATACGAACCCTTAAGTGCAAGTCCATGTCTATCAAAAGCCATAAATTACATAAGTGAATGTAGTTTTACCCAACCCTGGTAACTAAACGAGTATCGATACCACTTGGTGATATATGTTCCCAACTACTGTTTATACTGTATGTTTTCAATGGAAACCCTAACAGATTAGGTACCAGGAACCAGGGGTTTCTCCCTATTGAAACAAACAAGCACGTTGGCCTAAGCTGAGTTAGCGTTTTGATGGCGAAAATCACTGAATTAGCTGTCAGACGAATACCAGACATAGGACACATAGGTTAGGAAGTGGAACTATTGCCATCTGAACAAACTGATACACAATTAGGGCAGGGGCAGACGGACGTATTTTCGGTCTGAGTGCGATCTGACAAAACATCGGATTGGCCTCTGACTAATGTTACATTTTTTCCTTGGACTTGTATGTGTGGAGAACAAAAACGCTGCATGTCCAAGTTTGATCTAATATTTGTATAGCATTTAGCAGTGCAAGCCTGTGGGTGCATGGAAAACGTTAGACTGCACTCCATGATGATATCTGAGTGCAGTCTGACTTCCGCTGACTTACAGAATGGAGATGTATCCCAATGACTATGGGATAGCAGGGAACCGGGGCTCCTTATCTGTGCCTCAAGCTACAGGGACCCTATGCTACCCCTAATCTCAGAGCTACTTCTGATGGTGGAGATGCCTGATTCTCCTTCTTGGCCCTGCTCCTAACCAGTCCTGATCTGATTCTGCCTCCCCCAGGGAGAGACAGTAAAGGAGTGTGATGAAACCCACAGATAAAGACAGACAAGGGAAAACCAAAACACAAAGCGCACCCACATACACAGCATAACACAATAAGAGATTCAGGAGGAAAACAAGAGCAGGAAGTAAGTAACAGGAAGTATAAAACCACAGGGGTAAACTCCATATCCACTACAAGCAAATAAGCACAACTTTTACTAGACAGTCTGGGACACCATACCTCACAGACCAACATAGAACAATCTATAGCTGGCATGGGTGGAAGGATTCAACCAGTAAATAGGAAGAAAGCAGATATGATAGGTCTCCCCACAACATGTGATCAAAAGATCAAGCAGACCAGCAGACACTAAAGCGGGCTTTACACGCTGAGATCTCGCTAGCGAGATCGCAAGTGATTGAACCCACACCTGTCGGTTGTGCGACACGGGCAAATCACTGCCCGTCGCGCACAACCTCGCTTACACCCGTCACACGGACTTACCTGTCCTGCAACGTCGCTCTGGCCGGCGATCCGCCTCCTTTCTAAGGGGGCGGTTCGTGCACCATCACAGTGACGTCACACGGCAGCCGTCCACCTCCTTCCTTCCTTCCGAATAGCCGGTGGAGGCAGGTAAAGAGATGTTCCTCGCTCCTGTGTGTCACACATAGCGATGTGTGCTGCCGCAGGAACGAGGAACAACATCGCTAATGAGAGGTGAACGATTTTTTGTTTTAGGACGACCTCTCCGCGGCAAATGATTTTTGCCACTTTTGCGATCGTTTTAGGTTGCACATGACTGTTACACGCTATGATATCGTTAATGAAGCCGGATGTGCGTCACAAACAACGTGATCCCGACGATAATTCATTAACGATATCGTAGCGTGTAAAGCCCGCTTAACTCTTGCTAGCCTGCCTATGAAACAGCACACAGCAGATCGACGTCCGAGTCTGCCTGATATTTCTCTCATGCCAAATCGGCATCAGAAAAGAATCTCAGCATGCTACATTTGGCAGCGTATATCTGATCATGCACACATTTACAAGTTGATGGAAATGCGTGTAACATCGGACGGCACTGGGATGTCATTCAAGTGCAGTGCAATATATGCAGAGAAAGGTAGTGGAGAAGATGGAGAAATTAATATCTCCATCTTCTCTGCACCTGTGATCTGATCGCAGGATCGGATCACAGCTGCATGACACTCAGATCATGCTCACAGCAGAGCCTGAGCCGAGGGTCATTAGCATATCACATCTGATTCTCTTGCATCAGATGCCAAATTCTAATTAAATTAAATTAAAGCAAGGCCTTATTTTGATAGTTCATACTATTACAGATGTGGAGATACTACACGTCAATTTTTTATTTTATTTTTAATAAGGGAAAAATAGGGAGATTTATTTTTTTTTAACAAACTATTTTTAAGGCTGTGTGAACAAAATGCATTTTTATTGCGATTTTTGATGTGTTTTTGAGTGATTTTGTTACAAAACTGAGTATTTTCTCCTTGCAGATTTGGTGCAGAAAATAATTTGCAGCATGTAAAATCTATCAGCGTTTTTTTACTTTTTGAATTTAATTAAAAAATGCATGCAAAAATGCATCAAAAACACGTGTTTTGAGCTGCATTTTTCCTGCCAAGAGATGCAGAAATGGTGCATAAATTTCTGCAATCAAAGCTCAACGTGTGCACATACCCTTAGGGGTACTTTGCACGTTGCGACAACGCTAGCATCGGCTAGCCATGCCGAGCGTGATAGTACCCGCTCCCGTCGCACATGCGATATGTTGTGACATTATCGCTACGGCAGCTTCACACGCACATACCTGCTCGGTCACCGTGACGTCACTAATCGGCCGGCCAATAGAAACGGAGGGGCGGAGATGAGCGGCACATAACATCCCGTCCACCTTCTTCTTTCCGCATTGCCGTCGGGACGCAGGTAAGGAGATGTTTGTCGCTCCTGCGGGTTTACACACAGCGATGTGTGCTGCCGCAGGAACGACAAACAACATCGTACCTGCGGTCGCCCCATTATGAAAATGACCGACGCTACACAGATCAGCAATTTTCGACGCTTTTTCGATCGTTTATCGGCGCATCTAGGATTTACACGCTGCAATGTCGTTACCGGCGCCGGATGTGCGTCACTAACGACGTGACCCTGACGATATTCCGGATGCGATGTCGCAGTGTGTAAAGTACCCCTAACTCTTACATACGGTATACTATGAAGCTCAGTATGCGGCTGAGCTTCATGGGAGTTCCAAGATGGCAGTTCAATAGGCCCCAGGCTGCCTTGGTAACCCATCAGTTTCCATGACATAGCAGGGATACGATACACGCTAGCACGGGTGCACATTTCATTTAAATGCCACTGTTAGAGATGTTAGACACACAGATGCCTGGTAATTTATTTAGCTGGCATCTACCGTGCATGGAGCGAGCTCAGCGACTAAGCTGCCCTACACAACCTGACCTGCTCCATGATGGATATCATGGGGCCTATAAGCTGTGGCCACCACCAGTGGGCTCTTATATACAGCATTCTAACATGCTGTATATAAGAGCCCAGGCCGCTATGTAGAACGTAAAAATGACTTGATAATACTTACCTAAATGGTCGGTGCAGTGTAGATAGGTCAGATTGGTATCTCCGTTCCCCGGGTATGGTGCCTCCTCTTTCAGCCATCTTTGTCCTCCTTCTTCTGAAGCCTGGGTGCATGACGCTTCCTACGTCACCCACACAGGCCAGCATTGAGGTCTTGCGCAGGCGCACTTTGATCTGCCCTGTGCATGAGTCATCAGCCTTTCCTCATTGGCACACAAACATATGCCTGAGTACTCCAGACCAGCAAACTGCCAAAACGTCTGCTTTTATGAAGTGGTCACACTCGCTGAACAATTAATTAAGAGTACTTGATTACCAGTAGTAAGCCGCTACTTACCTAATTATATTTTATGAAAGCAGTAAGGGTGTACTTAATTTTTCCAAACTGCTTCTGCATTTTGGCTTAGATATGGTAAATAATGACGTGGTGAAATTTGTCATGTGTTCTTGATCATCTGGGTGCTATGCGCACATGGTAAATAATTAAAAATAAGGTTTTACCAATGACTATTACACCTGAGGTTTTTTTTACAGACTAGTAGTCCTGGCTGCACTGTCCCTAATGGCCCCTGTGCAAACTGAAACCACCATAACCGGATAACTCAAATGACCACTGGGACCAATTTCTCTCTAACTGGGGGAAGGTGCAGAGTAAAACAAGATAAACCAAAAGCAATAATAAACAAGGCAAAAAACAAATCCAACAGGCTGTAGTTCAAGCAGCATCCACTTTAGAAATATCACCAGCGGGGAATGGAAGCGTGGGGCGGCTTTAAATAGTTACACCTGCCGAGTGATATAACAGACCAAATTACATAAAAGAAGCACCTGTTGGCAGAAGGTCAATAAATACAACAGGTGTAAACTCAAAGACAAACTGTTCAGAACCCGGATAGTGACAGAACCGAACCGTCGTCCATTGGAGAGTGGAGGAGGCAGCCGGATCAAATCTGAGGCATGACATTGTGGTTGTATTTTCCTATTGTTTTATTTATGTTCTGATGCGTAAAATCATGGAAATCAACAAGATGTACTTAGGATTTCTCAGGACTGAACATGTTCGGTGCTTGTCCATTCACAAATTAGTGGTAGTTTCAAATGTATTTTATTCGGGGTTGGCTGCATACAGGTTATGCAACAGATGAAATCTAATGCTTCTTTTAAGAAAGGCTCATACCGCACATGATTCATGATACTGTAGATCTTTTTCATCAGACTGACTACTATGTATAAGCACAAGCCCACCAGACCGTAAGCAGCTTACCCACCAATGAAAAGCTAGGATGAGCAAGTACATTATAGTACCTTAGATGCTCACACAGGTGCTCTCTAGTTAGTGTCCACTGATCATCACAAGTACAGCACATGTACTACTTGTCTACTAAATAATACAGTCAAGGTATGTTTCATCCATGGCACATTGATGCTGACATACATAATAAGTTGCTAGGTTGATCAGGAATGGTTGCCCTTTTCACTAGTCATTGGGAATGATGCTATTGATCTATGTGACTATGTGACTATGTGTTGTTACTGTCCACCAACTTGTCAGTTTAGATACGTGTCACATCATCAGAACTAGAAGCCAAACTTCCTCTCATCGGCAATGGCTGCTTCCGCATGGATGAGCACATTCTATACAGCCTTGAGCAAAGGACTCATTAAAACTCTCATGCAGAAAGGATATTGAAGTGGAAAAGAATGTCCAAATAAAACAAAAAATGTGCCCTCGTCGCTTCCCTGAAAATAGAAAACCAAAACTATGCAAAAACATGGACATTGTGCAAAATATCAGAGCTGGGAAAAATGCATTTTGAATAGAGCAGCAACTAAACAACTAAAGAACGTGAACTGATGACGTAAAAAATATAAAAAAAATTGTTTAAAAGAACTGAGAGTCCTCAGTAGTTGATACCTTTTAATGGCTAACTGAAAAGATGGTAATAACAGCAAGCTTTCCAGACTACTCAGGTCTCTACATAAGCCTCAGTATAACACAAAATCTGAAGAGTCACATATTTATACACAACAGGACATAGAATGCAGCAGTAAATAAAACAAGTTATGTGAAGCAGAACTATCACTATAGCAAGAAAGTAAAACTATCACTATGGCAAGGAGACAAACTGTTGTGGCCATAAATATTGCAGCAGTTCATAGATAAGGAGTGTGAAAGTTTTATTGTCCTCTGATTAGGGTCTGGTCCAGAGTTGTGATGCCCCCAGATGCTCTGAGGAGCACATTTCTTAATCAATGTAAAAAGACATAAATCCATGTGACACATTCATTCCTGCTCTGAGCCTGATGAAGAGACCTGAGTAGTCTCGAAAGCTTGCTATTATTGCCATTTTTTTCAGGTAGCCATTAAAAGGTATCAACCACTGAGGACTCTCACTTCTTTTAAACAATTTTTTTTTATCTCTATAAAGATATATTTTACCTGTAAAAAATATATTCATGTATGGCATTCATTGTGTGATAACAATTACCTGGCAACATAATTCTCCAGATAAGTACAAAACAGCAATACCAAACTTGTATAGTTTTGGGGTTTTTTTGGAAAATGGAAAAAATGGCTTGTGCCGACATTTTCTGAGACCTGTAACTTTATTTTTCTGACAATTGAGCTATGAGAGGGCATATGAGGGAAGAATGCATATTTATTGTAACTAGTTTGTGTTAACTACATAATTTTGATCATTTTTTATTTTATCTTTTTGCACAGGTGTGAAAACTGACAAAAATGGAAATTCTGGTATTTCATAGTTTTTAAGGTTAAAAGTAGACCATCGAAATCAACCTATAACCTTAATATATTGAGCCAGAGGAAGGCAAAAAATCCTGAGGGAGATGCCAATAACCCCGAATAACCAGAACAAATCCTTCTCAATTACACATACGGCAATCAGACTAGTTCCCTGGATCAACGTCTCATCACAGAATCTAATACTCATAACCCATAATAATATATTTTTTCAAGAAGACATATAACCTCAAAAGTCTATGTTTTTCCGAACCAATATGTCACGTCCATTTCTCTGTTACTAGAGACTTGTAACAGGATCTGGCCAGAGTCTCTCTTTGACATCTGAGACTCCTCACATTAAACATATTCCCTTTCCTTTGGTGCTGAAAGGGTTTATGTCAGTTTTGCTTTCCCGCACCTTCTGACTCCAGTCCTCAGGTGTTTCCGGGTGGTGACCACTCCCTTCCCCTATATATGGTCACATCTCCCAGTAGAAGGTGCCAATTATTCTGAATCCACTCTGTAGCTAGGCCTTGAGGTGGGAGGAGCTGCTGGAGCCCTGGTTGCTGTGAAGCAGAGTAGGCTGCAGCCATGGTGTCTGACTGCAGCTGTGAAGCTGGGCTTTATACTTTTGTTGTTTCCCCTGTCTGTTGTACTTTCCTCTTCATTTGTATTAGTGCAGTGTTGGGACTAGTGATCCTTACCTGTCAGCTCACTAGCCAGGTTTACTGCAGGGTTTCAGGTATCCTGCTCAGCGACAGGTGCGGAACCTATATAGGGACTGGCTAGGGAGTGCAGGAGGTGTCCCATCTTCCCCCCTCACTAGAACCAGGGCCCACCGTTGTTAAAGTGTCCCTGGTGTACCTCTTGTTTGTTGTGGCGAACCCGTTTGTCGTGTCTCGCCCCCACGCCAGACCTTCCCCACTCTGTGCGTGACAGAATAACCCTAGGTTTGATAACCTATCTTGGTATTGCAGTCTTCTCATTCCCCTAATAACCTCAGTCGCTCTTCCTGCCTTCACTCTTGTTCAACTATGTCCTTCTTCTACACTGGAGCCCAAAATTATATACAGTATTTTAAGTGTGAACGCACTATTGTACTTGTATACAAGCAAAACTATGTTCTTGTCATGAACATTTATGCTCCTTTCAATGTATCCCATTGCTTTGTTTGCCTTGGCAGCAGCTGACTGACTCTGGTCACTAAAGTTAAATTTGCTATCCACACATATGCCCAAGACTTTTTTAGTCACAGTTTTACCCAGAGTTTTACCCTTTAACACATAATTATATAATTAATTTCCTCTGCCTAAGTGCATGAACTTACATTTATCTATATTAAGCTTCAATTGCCATATCTCAGCCCAAGCCTCCAGCTTACAAAAATCCTTCTCTAATATTAAATTATTCTCCTCTGTTGATTACCTTGTAGAGTTAATTATCACTGGCAAATATTGAAATTCGACTCTGTATGCACTCTACAAGGTCATTAATAAATGTTAAAAAGATGAGGGCCCAATACTGACCCTGGTGGTACCTCACTGTTAACTGTGATGCAATCTGAGTGTGTTGCATTAATGACTACCCTTTGTTTCCTATTAATTGCACACTTTTGTGTGACACTGTATCAAACACTTGAAATGTCCAGATAGACAACATCCATTACATTACGTCGGTCCAGTTTCGAAATTAATTCCTCATAGAAGCTGATCAGATTAGTCTAACAGAACCGATCCCTCATAAACCCATGCTGCTGTCAGTTCAGGGGTTATTTTTATTGATATACTCCAGAATAGCATCTCTTAGAAAACCTTTAAGGATTTTAACACACAATAGAAGTTAAACTTAACAGCCAATTATTTCCGGACTTAGATTTTGACTCGTTTTGAATATTGGCTCCACATTCATTATGTGCCAGTCCTGTGGTATACTCTGTTGTTATGGAATACTTGGGGGGTTTATGCCATCCAGGCCAGTGGATTTGACCAATTTAGTGATTTTGAGGTGGTGCCCTTCTTCCTGCTGGGTTAAGCAGATGATATTTAATGGGGAATTTATGGTATCTCTGTTCATGTCACCTGTCATGGCATTTTCCGGTCTAAAAATTGTAGTGAAAAAGGCATTTAGTAGATTGGACTTTCCCTTTCGTTTTTCTTTTCTTTACGGCATTTACTGTTTGTGTTAAATAATGTTATATTTTGATAGTATGTATCGCTATGGATGCAGCAATACAGAATATGGTTTATTTCTTAATATCATTATTTTTTAAAGGTGGAAAAGAGGGATGATACAAATAGTAGTTTTATTTTTCTTTTCAGTTTTTTTTCACTTTTTATGTAGTTTTTTTTTTAATCAATGGACTGCTTACTATACTGCATTATAACAATGTTGCAATATACAGAAAACCCAAACTGAGTACCCCATGGGAGACAAAAAGCGATGAGAACGACTTAAATCGGGGATTCACTCATAAGGTAACTAGATGTAAATGTTTATTTGTGATACTGCTAGCAACTTATCAGTTCCGTGGTTTCTGGATGACCTGCAGTCTGATGATGGCTGGTAACAACTCCCAGCATCTCCTTACCATTGTTAAGGACATACTGGGACTTGCAGGTGTATGCAATACAAGTGCATATGGGGCTGACCTGAAACTAAAATTGATCACTATACAAAGCTTTGTACTGCATTCATGTACCTTCGATGATTTTGATGTTGCATTCATGTACCAACGATAGTTCTGGTGCTGCATTCATGCACCGTTGGTAATTCTAGTGCTGAATTGATGTACCGATGGTGGTTCTGGTGCTACATTTATGTATTTATGCACTGACGGAGGTTCTGGTGCTGCATTTGTCGCGGGCGGGGAGGACGCCGCTGCGCTGCGCTCGCTAACGCTTTGGTCCGGGGCTGCTGCGATGGCTGCTCGGTGGCTCGAGCAGTGGGCCGGATCCGGGGGCTCGAGCGGCGCTCCTCGCCCATGAGTGAAAGGGGGTAGTTTGGTTTGGGGATTTGGTCCGTGATGCTACCCACGGGTTGTGGTGAGGTTGGACACCACCGCTGCTGGTGACGGGGATCCCGGGAGCGATGGTAGGGAGCAGCTGGGATGTTGTTTCCCCCCTCCGTGGGTAGGGGTTGGTGGTCCCGGGGCCCGGTGAGGTGACGGGGAGGCAGGGTTGGCAAGGTGCAGGGTTGCCTGGGTTACCTGCGCAGCGCGGTGCCAGACGGCACGGTTGTACTCACTCAGCCACAAATGTACGCAAAGTCTCTGGTAAACCAAACGGCTGGACGGACGGGTCCCGCAGCCGGCTGCTGTGACTTCTCCCAGACAGTTGGTGGTGGCTGCCTTTCCCTGCACCTTTGTGTATGTTCGGTCCCGATGGATTCCCACCGGTAACCAGCTCCCCAGCGTGTATATGTGCCGGAGGAGCCCTTTTGCCCGCAGGCTCTGGCCCTTGGAACTCTAGCTGTGGCGGTAGCTGTATTTCCTTTTGCTGGTCGGACGGTTGCCTTCAATCGGGTCTTGGCTGTTAGGAAATCTCTGGGGTTCCGGTCACTGACGGATTTGACCTCTAATGGCGACTCCAAGCCTGGTCGGGGTCCGCAGGCCCTGCCTGTGTGTGCTGGCTTCACTTCGCTCCCCGGTTTGGTACCGGTGGGCCACCGCCCGACCCCGGTCCTACGGTTCCGTGTTGATCTGCCTCTCCTGCAGATGGCTACCACCGTCTACCAACCATGCTCTTGGTGCCCGGGCCACACACCCAGACACGGTCAGTTTTCTCCTTCTTACTCCTCACTTCACTCCTCTCTCTTCCACTTCCCTAACTGAACTCACTTCCTTTCCTGCCTCCAGGACTGTGAACTCCTCAGTGGGTGGGGCCAACCGCCTGGCTCCACCCCACCTGGTGTGGACATCAGCCCCTGGAGGGAGACAACAAGGATTTTGTGTCTGGCTGATGTGCCTGTCTCAGGGTGGGGGTGTGTGTTGTAGTACCTGTGACGACCTGGCTAGTTCAGGGCGCCACACATTCATGTACCGATGATGGTTCTGAGGTGCATTCATTTACAGACTGTGGTTCTGGTGATGCATTCATGTACTGACAGTAGTTCTGATCTTGTACAAATATAGCAATCTATAACAGGTTAAATGACATGCGATATGTCTAAGTTAAAAGGCAACAATTGGACATTTGAGATTATGAGACGGATATGGAGTGTTTCTTCCCAGTTCCTGCTCCAAAAGTTCAGTGTTAGTAAGGATGTGGTCACACTAAGATTTTAGAGCAGAAAATCCCTCCTCCTAAAAACAAAGAAACAAAAAAAAAACAGCTCATCAAAAGTTGGATCTGATTTTGTATTCACATACTGACAGGGGTTCTGATGATGTATTCATGTAGACATCCATATAAAAATTTTGTGGACCTTGGGATTGGGCCAGTATGATAATGTGGCCCTTGGACCAAATGTTGTGCACACAAGTTATATCCATACTGTTAAAATGGATCTGTCACCAGATTTCACAATACTAACTGTATACCTTATAAAATAGAACCTGGTGTATATAAAGGGGTTGTCAATTACTTTTACATTGACAGTCTATCCTTATGTAAGGTCATCATTACCTGATCAGTGAGAGTGTGGCACTTAGCACCCACAACAATCAGTAGCAGAGCTATACAGCACAGCTCTGTCAACTGTATTGTGTCAATGGCTAGATACTGCATATCCTCCCCAATCAAAACAATATAAAGTATCCAGCCACAACTGCTATACAGATGAAAGATCTGTACTGTGCAGGTCCGCAACTGAGCAAATCCACCCATTGTCAGAAAAGCTGATAAGTGGGAGTGCCAGGTGTTGCATCCCAACCGATCAGATATCGATGAATTCTCCTATAGATAGGTTATGAATGTAAATGTCCCAGACAACCCATTTAATGTTAAACTTCATGCCAAAAAGGCCAGCTATAAAATGAAATAGTTCATCAGTCCAAGCGTATTTGTTTTCTGTCCATTCAGCCTGACTGACAGCTGCAGCTTGTACTGATAAGTGTGAGATCTTAGCTGCAGCAGGGTGTCAATTAGGCGATGTGGGTGGAGATTGAGTTTAACTATTGTCGCGCCCCTGAACCCTTCAGGGCACTACTAGGTACTGCATCCTGTCAAAGATGAAGGGCCTACCCCCAGGGACCTGGAAGACCAGTGCCGGTAACATTAAAACACATAAACATCCCCAGTTTCCCTCTCCCCACCAGGGTGACTGACTAGCCTGGGACCCAATGGATGGCTGCACAGAGGTGGAGCCAGTCCAGTCCACTAGACAACAACCAGGTGGGAGGGGACAGACAGACAGACAAAAAAAGACAGAGGAGTCCGGTAGTGACCGTTGAAGGGGATGGACGTGTCTCCAGACGGGGTTGTGTAGCAGTGACCTAGGTGGCGTAGGAGAGTGGTTGCCAGGGAGGGTACAGTCAGGTACCCCTGGAACCAGAGCACCGACAGGGCACAGGGTCCTAGGTCAGGCGAAAGCTTCAGACAACCTGACAAATACCTGCACAGTGAGGGGACCTTAAGGGACCTCACTGACCCAAGAATCCGGGGGCACCAGCAGTAAAGATTGAGCCAGAGACCGGAACCGAACACCAACTCTACAGGGTTCACACTGCCCGCAGTACGGACCAGAGACTGTCAACAGACTTTAAGGGACCCACAGACACTCCAAGCTACGGGATTCCACCAACTAGTGAGAGGTGCCGGGGAAAGAGGCCACCAGGTTACCACACTGGCACTGGGACTACAGGGACCAGTGGTCTGAACCAGCCGTCCTCAGCGCAGCAACATCAACAGCTCTGTGAGTAAAACAACAGTTGCACTGTATCCCCAACAAGTGGTCTCTCCTTTCTGCACCGGATCCCAGCATCCACTCCCTGGGGCCCGGGCCTACTTGCGGAGGGTCTACCATCCAGGCTGCCACCACCACCAGCCATTTTAACAGTGGTAAAAGACTGTGCAGCGGCAGTTCCGTCACCATAACCGCAACCCGCAAGTGGCGTCACGACGATATCAACTCTTTAATCTCCCCTGTATATAACCCCCTTTAAAAAGCGACCCCAAGGGTCACGGAACCAGGCATCTGCCGTTACACAACCGTGACACAGTATCCCCGTACATATACGGCCCGGGAACGAGTACCCCATAGCTCTGGGGCGTCACACTATCATAACATATTATATAGACATTATCTGACATGGATTTTCAACATACATGTCAGGTCTAAGGCTATGTGCGCACTTTGCGTTTTTCCATGCGTTCCCGCAGCATTTTCAACTGCAGCGTTTTAATGCCAAAATGCATGTGGTTTGATTCTCCAGCAAGGTGAATGGGAAATTTGGATTTCTGGTGCGCACTATGCTGTTTAAAACACAGCATATTGGATGAAGAAATGTTGTCAAAAACTCAGCGTTTAAAGAAGCAAGATGTCAATTGTTTTTGCCATTTTGGCAGTGTTTTGCTAACATTAGAGTCAATGAGAAGTTGCAAAACGCATCCTAAATCAAAATCCTAGCGTTTAACATGCTTTTTTGAAGCAGAAAACATGCGTTTTTGCCAAATTAAATGCATGCGTTTTTGACATGTTATTAAGGGCATGATATGTCCCTTTACACACACACACATAGTCCGACAATTAAATTTATGAAAATCAATAAATGAACGTTATTTTATACATAAATATTAACACAAAGTTATCATTTTAATAAAAACAGCTATTTTGTGTATGATTTTATTCATAATATTTGTTATCATTTTTTTCCCTTTTTTTCATAGTGTTTGAATGTTTAAAAATTTATTTAGCAGTGTATTTGTCTTCAAAACGCATCTGACTTTAAGCAATGAAAAAGCATGTAATATGCGGTAAAAACGCAAGCGTATTTATAGCGTTTTTGTGGTCAAAACCAAATTTGACAAAGACCATTTCTGCCAGAGGATGCGTTTAGAACTGCAACTACCTCGACGCAAAGTGCGCACATAGCCTTAAGCCCGCTTTACACGCTGCAATGTATCTTACAATGTGTCAGTAGGGTCACGTCGTAAGTGACGCACATCCGGCATCGTACGGTACATTGCAGTGTGTGACAGGTACGTGCAGGGCCGTATTTACCATTAGGCACCCGTGGTCCGGTGCCTAGGGCGGCAGATTGTGAGGGGCGGCACCTTCTGGCAGCAAAAAAAAAAAAAAAAAAATTTTTTTTTTTTTTTTTTTTTTTTCACATTTTTTTTTTTTTTGTGGCCGCCGAGCACAGGAAGCTGATTGACCCCGGAACTGCCGGCGCCTGCACTTCCGGGGTCACAGGCGCGCGCCAATCAGCTCCTTCCTCTGTGCTGCGTCCACTGCTGTGTGGACGTCACATGCAGAGCTCACAGCAGGACGCTGCGGAGGACGTGATGGAAGCCGGTGTCAGAAGAGGATACTCACGTGAGCCAGGAAGATGGCGGCGGGCACTGGAGCAGGTAAGTGGATTCATAAGGAGCGTGGGAGTGTCTCTAATGCAGACCGGAGATCTGCGCATGCGGGGGGGGGGGGAGGCGGCAAAGGCAGATACTGGAGGGAGGCAGAGGCTGAGACTGGGGGGAGGCTGGAGGGAGGCAGAGGCTGAGACTGGGGGGAGGCTGGAGGGAGGCAGAGGCTGAGACTGGAGGGAGGCAGTGGCTGAGACTGGGGGGAGGCTGGAGGGAGGCAGAGGCTGAGACTGGAGAGAGGCAGAGGCTGAGACTGGGGGGAGGCTGGAGGGAGGCAGAGGCTGAGACTGGAGGGAGGCAGAGGCTGAGACTGTGGGGAGGCTGGAGGGAGGCAGAGGCTGAGACTGGGGGAGGCTGGATGGAGGCAGAGGCAGAGACTGGGGGGAGGCTGGAGGGAGGCAGAGACTGGGGGAGGCTGGAGGGAGGCAGAGGCTGAGACTGGGGGGAGGCTGGAGAGAGGCAGAGGCAGAGACTGGGGGGAGGCTGGAGGGAGGCAGAGGCAGAGACTGGGGGGAGGCTGGAGGGAGGCAGACGCAGAGACTGGGGGGAGGCTGGAGGGAGGCAGAGGCTGAGACTGGGGGGAGGCTGGAGAGAGGCAGAGGCTGAGACTGGGGGGAGGCTGGAGGGAGGCAGAGGAAGAGACTGGGGGGAGGCTGGAGGGAGGCAGAGACTGGGGGGAGGCTGGAGGGAGGCAGAGGCAGAGACTGGGGGGAGGCTGGAGGGAGGCAGAGGCAGAGACTGGGGGGAGGCTGGAGGGAGGCAGAGACTGGGGGGAGGCTGGAGGGAGGCAGAGGCTGAGACTGGGGGGAGGTTGGAGGGAGGCAGAGGCTGAGACTGGAGGGAGGCAGAGGCTGAGACTGTGGGGAGGCTGGAGGGAGGCAGAGGCTGAGACTGGGGGAGGCTGGAGGGAGGCTGAGACTGGAGGGAGGCTGAGGCTGAGACTGGGGGGAGGCTGGAGGGAGGCAGAGGCAGAGACTGGGGGAGGCTGGAGGGAGGCAGAGGCAGAGACTGGGGGGAGGCTGGAGGGAGGCTGAGGCTGAGACTGGAGGGAGGCTGAGGCTGAGACTGGAGGGGGCTGAGGCTGAGACTTGAGGGAGGCTGAGGCTGAGACTGGAGGGAGGCTGAGGCGGAGACTGGGGCAGGCTGAGGCTGGGGGGAGGCAAAGGCTGAGACTGGGGAAGAGAGGCTGATGCTGAGGGAAGATAGAGGCTGATGCTGGGGGAGAGAGGCTGATGTTGGGGGAGTGGGAGAGAGGGGCTAATGCTAGAGACAGAGGACAAGGGATGAGGGATAGTGCAATGACAAAATCGATTGGGTGGGGGGAGTGTAAGGACTCAGAATAAGAGGGGGCAGCATTGGGAGCTCATTGTGAAGAAGGGGCAGCATGTGTGGGATCAGTATGGAGTGGAGCAATGTAGGGGAGTCAATATCAAGAGTGAGGTAGTGTGTGTGGGGGGGGGTCTCAGCATAAGCGTTAGTGTGGTGGTCTTAGCATGAGTGGGGCAACATGAAGGTCTCATTATGGAAAAGAGGAAGGCAGCATTAGGAGCTCATGGAGAGGGACAGCATGCATGGGACATTGTGAGAAGGGGGCAGCATGCATGGGACACTGAGGAGGGGGCAGCATGCATGAGACATTGTGAGGAGGGGGCAGCATGCATGGGACATTGTGAGAAGGGGGCAGCATGCATGGGACACTGAGGAGGGGGCAGCATGCATGAGACATTGTGAGGAGGGAGCAGCATGCATGGGACATTGTGAGGAAGGAGCAGCATGCATGGGACATTGTGAGGAGGGAGCATCAAGCATGAGACATTGTGCGGAGGGAGCAGCATGCATGGGACATTGTGAGGAGGGAGCAGCATGCATGGGACATTGTGAGGCGGGAGCAGCATACATGAGACATTGTGAGGAGGGGGCAGCATGCATGAGACATTGTGAGGAGGGAGCAGCATTCATGGGACATTGTGAGGAGGGAGCAGCATGCATGGGACATTGTGAGGAGGGGCAGCATGCATGGGACATTGTGAGGAGGGAGCAGCATGCATGGGACATTGTGAAGAGGGGGCAGCATGCATGGGACATTGTGAGGAGAGAGAAGCATGCATGGGACATTGTGAGGAGGGGGCAGCATGCATGGGACATTGTGAGGAGGGGGCAGCATGCATGGGACATTGTGAGGAGGGGGCAGCATGCATGGGACATTGTGAGGAGGGGGCAGCATGCAAGGGACATTGTGAAGAGGGGGCAGCATGCAAGGGACATTGTGAGGAGGGAGCAGCATGCATGGGACATTGTGAGGAGGGGGCAGCATGCATGGGACATTGTGAGGAGGGGGCAGCATTCATGGGACATTGTGAGGAGGGGACAGCATTCATGGGACATTGTGAGGAGGGGGCAGCATGCATGGGACATTGTGAGGAGGGGGCAGCAAGCATGGGACATTGTGAGGAGGGAGCAGCATGCATGGGACATTGTGACGAGGGAGCAGCATGCATGGGACATTGTGAGGAGGGGGCAGCATGCATGGGACATTGTGAGGAGGGAGCAGCATGCATGGGACATTGTGAGGAAGGAGCAGCATGCATGGGACATTGTGAGGAGGGAGCATCAAGCATGAGACATTGTGCGGAGGGAGCAGCATGCATGGGACATTGTGAGGAGGGAGCAGCATGCATGGGACATTGTGAGGAGGGAGCAGCATGCATGGGACATTGTGAGGCGGGAGCAGCATACATGAGACATTGTGAGGAGGGGGCAGCATGCATGAGACATTGTGAGGAGGGAGCAGCATTCATGGGACATTGTGAGGAGGGAGCAGCATGCATGGGACATTGTGAGGAGGGGCAGCATGCATGGGACATTGTGAGGAGGGAGCAGCATGCATGGGACATTGTGAAGAGGGGGCAGCATGCATGGGACATTGTGAGGAGGGGGCAGCATGCATGGGACATTGTGAGGAGGGGGCAGCATGCATGGGACATTGTGAGGAGGGGGCAGCATGCATGGGACATTGTGAGGAGGGGGCAGCATGCAAGGGACATTGTGAGGAGGGAGCAGCATGCATGGGACATTGTGAGGAGGGGGCAGCATTCATGGGACATTGTGAGGAGGGGGAAGCATTCATGGGACATTGTGAGGAGGGGGCAGCATTCATGGGACATTGTGAGGAGGGGGCAGCATGCATGGGACATTGTGAGGAGGGGGCAGCAAGCATGGGACATTGTGAGGAGGGAGCAGCATGCATGGGACATTGTGACGAGGGAGCAGCATGCATGGGACATTGTGAGGAGGGGGCAGCATGCATGGGACATTGTGAGGAGGGGGCAGCATGCATGGGACATTGTGAGGAGGGGGCAGCATGCATGGGGCATTGTGAGGAGGGGGTAGCATGCATGGGACATTGTCCTCACATCATGCTGCTCCCTCCTCACAATGTACAGATCATATTTCATAATCGAGGAAGGTGTGGTGCATATACAGTAGTTTATAAGGGAGGGCAGTGTGGTGTTTATTAGGGGCAGTGTCACAGTCACAGTATATAAGTGGGGACGGTGTGGTGGGAATATTTTATACTCATGCTATGTTTTGATGTGCCTGTGGTGATTCCCATGGGGGGGGGGGTTCGTTTCTTATTGATACTTTTTAAAGTGTGCTACAGAGTAGATCTGCCTTAAACAGATGTCGTGTGCGAAAACTCAGTTTTACGTTGTCACTAAGGGGCGCGACCACTTAAAGTGCCTAGGGCAGCATGAAGGCAAAATACAGCCCTGGGTACGTGCGATTGCGATTGAATGGTAAAACGTTCATCGCATACACATCGTTCATTTCTCTAGAATTGAACGTCAGATTGTTCATCGTACCCGGGGTAGCACACATTGCAGTGTGTGACACCCCGGGAACGATGAACAGATCTTACCTGCGTCCTGCGGCTCCCGGCTGGTAATGCGGAAGGAAGGAGGTGGGCGGGATGTTTACATTCCGCTCAGCTCTGCCCCTCCGCTTCTATTGGCCGGCTGCCGCGTGACGTCGCTGTGACGCCGAACGTCCCTCCCACTCCAGGAAGTGGATGTTCGCCGCCCACAGCGAGGTCGTATGGACGGGTAAGTACATGTGACAGGGGTTAATCGTTTGTGCGGCACGTTCAACAAATTGAACGTGCCGCACATACGATGGGGGCGTTGCAAATCACATACGATATCGTATGCAAAATTGCAACGTGTAAAGCAGGCTTAAGAGATTTATTTACTATGCATGCAGTTTATATCTTGAACAGTGGTGAAAAATGTACTTTAGGCTAGCTATCGACATTTGAAAATTATCATCCATAAATGTGAATTGCCAATTTAGACATTTCTTTCAATATTTGCTATATAAATGTCTGTCCAAGTCAAGCATCATTTTTCTCAATTCAGCTATTGGGGTATTACCGATGAAAGTTTCATTACACCTAAAAAATTAAGAACTAATTGGCCTTGGATTTCAAAGCAAAATCAACAAAAATTGCAACAAAATGTGTATGCTAGTTTTGCTTTGGATTTTATTGTAGAATTGCTGGAGGCGTCTCCTTATGTATTATAAAGGTATATGCACATGGCATTTTTTTCAGATGGATTTTGCTCTGAAAACCACCTGAAAAAGTAAACACTGGGATGTCTGGCAAATTCCATAGTTTCATAGATTAAAAATGGCACATAAACATCAAGTTCAACCTTTCTTAATCTATATCGTAGATATTATATCTTGTTCTGTATTCCCCAGTTTTATTCCATTTAAAGCACCACTTCAGCATTTGTTTTTTGTTTTTTTTCCAGCACTGGAGTGGTGCTTTAAACCCAAGTCCCTGCCCCAGGTTTTATACTTATCCTCTGGTGTCTTCATCTTTTTTTGGTTCCGCATCAGCGCCAAGACGCCACGTTGTGACTGTAACTTCTGACTGGCCGGAAGTCAGACGTTATGTCACAAGCTCTCAATACAGGAATGAGGCTCTCATAGACTGTATTGATATGTGACCTCTGGCTCGCTCCATGAATCACAGGTCACAAACGGAGAACGAGAGCGACGCTGAAAACAGATGTGGATGCCGGAGGATGAGTATATGACCAGGGGCAGGGGATTTAGATTTAAAGCACCCCCACAGTACTGCAATAACAGAAAAACCGCTGGAGTGGTGCTTTAATGAATATGCAGCAATACCACTATTGTGGCCTATGTCGATATAATCTATAAAGATATCGACAAATTTGAAAAGGAGCTAAATCCTTCTTGATATGATGTGATACAAGTCTTTACCTATTTAATTAGATTAGTAAAAAAGGTAAAAAAAAAAAAAGGAGGAAAATAAAAATGAATTATAGACTTGTCTATGCCGGTTGCTGGGGCTCTATTAAATTATATGCATAGCACGGTGCGGGGTGCTTGTCGTGGGTGAGGTAGTCATCTGCCCCACCCCGGCAAGCTGCATGAAGATGGAGGTCCTGGCTGGGTGTGGGCTGTTGCACTACGGAGGTGATATGCCTATGCAGGTCATGTGTTGCCGATGGTTTCTGCTAGCCAAGACCAGATAGTGCACAGTTTATTGAGAGAGACCACAAGTTCATAAAATATATATTTGTACTGAATATAAACTTGAATACAACAATGTACAGTACATTGGATAGCGGAAAGAAATCTTCTCATACGTTTCATTGTCACAGAGCGATCACTTCAGTTGTTCCAACCCATAAGTCCTTTTCTGTCCAACATTACTCAGCCTAGTAGTACATCACAGTTCTTGGAAGACATTTTGTTCCTCAACCAGTTCCACGTCTTGCCCCTCTTAGAGTGAGGTTGCCAATATGGCCAAACTGAGCTATGAACTATTGAAGACACCTAGGAGACACCTGCTCAAGACACTCACTTTATTCTTTGTCTTGCTCTGTCTTGCGCCAGGACCCATCTCTCTCGGTCATTCGTTCCTTGAGTTTGTGCTCCACTAGATTATTCAGTGTCATGGTCACCTCCTTCTCTTTCTCAATTGTTACCTCTTTTCTTTGGTCATGCTATCCTGTGTAATGGTCTCCTCTTCATGACACCCACGTCATGCCACTCCGCTGCAACTTAGACCTGAGCTCTGTCTCTGTCACGGGCTTTGCCCTATCTGACATTTCTAACAGAAATGGTCTCTCTCCCTATGCACTAGCTTCTTTTCTATGGGCTAATCCCAACAGTTAACTAATTCTGTCACTGCAGTCTGTTGCCTAGAAGACTTAACCTTTCACATACATAAATATTCTAATAACATTGCCACATGTTATAGCTCATTTTATTCCTATCACTATGCATTATACCTTATTACATATCACTAGACATGTAAACAATACACATTACACTTCACATTAACGCATTACCTAATTCACATTACATAACATAAACTTGATTGGGGTCTTCAGAAGGAACGCAATGACTAGTCCACCTACTTACATATGTTCATAGAGATCTACTGTATATACTGTATCTATGTTATCATAAATGGATATACGTCAACAACTCCCGACGTCCACCTCACCATCATCAAATATTACCAGTGCTAACAAAACAATAATAAAAAAAATGAATAAAACCAGCAGGAGAAGTAAAACAAAACAAAATCAATAAGGCTACTTTCACATTGCATTTTTCCCTACGTCCACAGGTCCCGTCGGGGCATCCGTCCGGACCGCCCCTCCCCCACTCTGCAAAGCGTGCTCCGGACGCATGCGCCCGACAGGGCCATTCACTGTTATGGAGCGCACTGCATTAGCGTATGCTCTGTTTTGTGCCATTTTTTGCACATATACGTTTCTGCAGATGGACACCCAAACGTAGAGGAGAAACGTATATGTGCAAAAAATGGCACAAAACAGAGCACACGCTAACGCAGTGCGCTCCATAACAGTGAATGGCCCTGTCGGGCGCATGCGTCCGGAGCACGCTTTTCAGAATGGGGGAGGGGCGGTCCAGACGGATGCCCCGACGGGACCTGTGGACATAGGGAAAAATGCAATGTGAAAGGGGCCTAATACTTTCCTTTTCCACATGATTCATCACAGACACCAAGGAACTCCCCCAATCTTACAAGTCTTTACAAACTGCTGACGTGTGACCACTGTAGCCAATCTATGTCCTCAGCAGTCACGTACCATACTACTGGCATTATGGCTCCCATCGCTGAGTTGTGATGTCAGATTGTACAGCAAATAAAAACAGAAGCCACTAAATCCCCGTTAGGGCTCATTCAGTATTACACAGATATGTACTGTCTGTGCAATAATAGTACTAATCAGTTTCATTTTATAGCGCCAACACATTCCGCATCACTTTACAATTCAGAGGGGACATGTACAGTGGAACCTCGCTTAATGAGTAACCCAGTTAGCGAGTATTTCGCTTAACGAGCAAAGCTTACAGTAAATTTGTAACTCAGTTTATGAGCAAGCTTTGACGTACGAGCAAAATACTCACCACACACACTTCCGTTTCCGTACATCCACCGCGCTCTATCCCGCTCTTGCAGTCCACACAAACACACAGAAACACACGCACTTACAAATATTATGCTCACCTTACTTTCCGTTCCATCGCCGGCCTCACGTTTCTTGTAGTTCGCCGCTACAGGATGTGTATCGGTAACTATCGCGATGAGGGAGGAACTTCCGCTTTCAGCCGTTACTCAAAGGCAGAGAGCTGGCCAATCAGAGGCAAGCGGCTCCTGCCTTTGATGTCAGTGTTCTGGCAGCGGAAGTTCCTCCCTCGTTGCGATGGTCCAGGAGAACCGGCGATGGAACGGAAGGTAGGGTGAGCATAATATGTGTGTGTGTGTGTGTGTGTGTGTGCGTGTTTGTGCATGTTTGGAATGGCACAATAGGGGACCAGGATAGCACATTTAACAAGTTGTGGAAAGAATTGTCTGCATTGCAATGATTTCCTATGGGAAATCTTGCTTTGCTGAACGAGTAACTTGGTTAACAAGCACACTCCCAGAACGGATTGTTCTCGTTAACCAAGGATCCACTGTACAGACAATATCTTACATTACAGAATAACAATTCAACAGATACCAAGAGGAGTGAGGGTTCTGCTCGTAAGCTTACAATCTATGAGGAAATAAGGGAAAGCACAAAAGGTAAATTGTATTGTATGTTCAAGGCATACATATAATAAATAAGATAATAATAACGTTGCATCAATCGGTCACCAGCCAGTAATTGTACAAGTGTAGGTACAAAGTGCTAATAAGTGCATGGAGAGTGTAAACAGATGATAAAAAGGACTAGATTTAGAAGAATATAATCTAGGGCAAAACGGTAATTGTTAGATAAGTGAGTTGAGGTTATAAAGTAATCTAAAGAAATGCCTTTTTAGGACTCGTCTAAAACTGTGGGTATTGTGAATTACACTAATTGTCCTGGGTAGTGCATTCCAGAAAAGTGGCGCAGCTCGTGAGAAGTCTTGGAGACGGGAGTGGAAGAATAATAAATAATAAAACTTTGCAAAGGACATATGAATCAAGCCGCATACAAGGTTATACTGGAAAAACAATTGCTTCCTTCTGCTTAGGCAATGTTCCCCAACTCTGAGGACTGTTTTTTCCAGCAGGACAATGCACCATGCCACACAGCTAGGTCAATCAATGTGTGGATGAAGGACCACCACATCAAAACCCTGTCATGGCCAGCCCAATCTCCAGACACCTGAACCCCATTGAAAACCTCTGGAATGTAATCAAAAGGAAACTGGATAGTCACAAGCCATCAAACAAAGAAGAACTGCTTACATTTTTGTACCAGGAGTGGCATAAGGTTGGAAATTTTTTGTCACTACGCCGTTTACCAATCAAAATAATTAATTTTATATTTTGATAGATCGGGGATTTCTAAACGCAGCGATACCAAATGTGTGTATATTTTTTTAACCCTTTAATTTTCAATGGGACGAATGATGGGTGATTGGAACTTTTAAGGTTTTTTTTTACTTTTTTTTATTTTACTAGTCCCCCTGGGGAAATATAAAGATCAGCAGTCTGATCGCTCATTCATTTCTGTTGATCACAGCTACACAGCTGAGATCACCAGAAATGCTCATCTCTTCTAACAAGCAGCACTCGGCTAGCTGAAACAGCAAGTGAGTCATGTGAGCTACAGGAGGAATCACATGACCATGTGCTACCATGACAACCATCGGCTCACAGTGATCACATCACGGCGCCACCTATGGATCCAGGTAAGTGAACCTTTACTGCGGTGGGCATTTAAATTGTGACACCATGATTTAAGGGGCTAACAGGTGGGGGTGGATCACGGATCTACTCGTGCCTGTGAGGCCCATGTCAGCAATTCAAATCAACTGACATGTGTGGGAATCACCAGCGGCTGCCCGCAGCAGCCGCAGGTGGTTATAATTATATGGCTTAAGACATAGCAGTTTGGCCCACGGTCATTAGGAGGTTAAACCCTCAAGTACTTCACAGATTTTTATAACAAATTGTGAAAATGAAAAAAATGAATTTTCCTCCAAAAATTTTTCATTTCTACAAGGGTGACAGGATATAATGGACCATACATTTTATTGTGCAATTTTTGCTGAGTACACCGAAACCGCATATGTGGTTGAAAACTACTTTTGAGACAAAGCTCATAAGGGAAGGGGCGCAACATTGGAGTTCAAATTTTGTTGGAATGGTTTGGGGGTGCCATGTCACATTAGCATGTAACCTGAGATGCCAGAACAGCAAAACCCCCATAAGTCATGCCATTTTACAAACTACGCCCCTCAATGAAATCATATAGGGGTGCAGTGAGCAAATTAACACCACAAGTGCTTCACAGAACTTTATACCATTGAGTGTTGAAGAAAAAAATTACATTTTTACTACAAAAATTTTGTTTTAGCCCCAGATTTTACATTTTTACATGAGGAAATGGCTAAAAGTGGCACCAGAATTTGTCACACAATTTCTGTTCAAGGTGGCAATACCCCACATGTGACTGTACAGTACTGCTGAGCCACATGGTGAGACTCGGGAAGGAAGCAGCGCTATTCAACTCTTAGAGCACAGAATTTTCTAGAATAGATTTCAGACTCCATACAGAGCCCTTCAGCGTCAGAAGAGAATAATCCCCTTCAAGAACTATACATTTCGAATAATAAACCTTCTTAATCATGATTAAGAATGTTTATAATTCGAAACCCATAATAGTTTTTCAATCTTTCTATTGACATTGAAGTCTATATTTTACTTTTGGATGGACTTTCAATACATTTCTAGGCTATCCACGCACCGTAAAGCTTGATTTTTGTCCTTTCTAAAAAATAGTCTCCAGAATTATTTCATTATAGTTAACATAATTATTTTGTGAATCAGATATGTCCACAGAGCTATTAAAGAGTCCTCTTAAGTAGAATCTGTCACCAGGATTTTGCAATGTAAGCTGAGGACAGCATGCTGCAAGGGTTAAAAAAGAAAATACAACTGTGTTTCTCTTATCTGTGTGTGAGCTGTTGTATAACTAATCTAAAGGGTTTATTGCTCTGTGATTAACATTGATGTGACTCCTTGGCTCCTCTATGGCACTCAGACACGTCCCCTGCTGTTATTGACACCTCACAGTCAATGCACAATGTCTATTGAGAGCCTGGTATGGGTGGATACAGCTCCCAGCTCTGCTAAACTTAATTCTTTGATAATGTCAGAACGGCTGCACATAGTAATCTAAGTTAAACCTGGTTAGTTTCAGAATCTCTTTGCCTACAGCAGGCTGCTCTCGGATGAAGTAGCAAAACTCTGCTGACAGATTCCCTTTAAATATGTAATGTAATTTGAACACAACCTTCTTTAACTCAACTTGGGCGTTCTCGTGTTCTTGTTGAGAAAAGGAATTTTTTATCCTAATTTATTGTTTCTGTATAGTAAAATAGTGGCAAAGTTGCCCTATGTGACACTAGCTCTGCTCACTGTGGTCAACATTTTCAGAGTTAATCTGATGGCCACTAATGTAATCCGGCTTATCCGTATCAAGACAACAGGCATATACTGACCTACATTACAGCAGCAGTTCGAGCCAGGAGAATTTTTCAATAAAACTGGCTTACAAATAAACCCAGAGGAGGAAATTCCCTGTTTCTCTGTCACACAATTCTTAGTTGTACATGAATGGATGAAAAGCTTTCCACTTATGCTTTCAATGTTATTTTCATTCTTGGTGCAATGTTGATTTTTTATTCATTTTTTCTTTATTTATGGGGATGTTTGGAATATTGTATGTTCTGCCATATGTCTACAGATTATTCTGTAAACCCACAAATACGCACACCTGTCAAGTGCAAACTGCTAGAAGAGGTCAAAGAGCCAATCATGAACGAATATTTTCCTTTGGTTAAGGCTACATGGTGGTTAGAAATAGGGATATAATACTGGTGCATACAAATAGTATGCCAGTCTCAGATTCATCGATAGGGTAAATGACCTATTTATCAGTTTTCCTTTGGATCAAATCAACTTAAAATCTTTTCCGTATAGGAAAGTTCATGATCACGTTTTCATTTCATTTGAGATAAGGGGGCTTTACACGCTGCGACATCGCTAATGCGGAGTCGTTGGGGTCACGGATTTTGTGACGCACATCCGGCCGCATTAGTGATGTTGCTCCGTGTGACACCGATGAGCGATTTTGCATCGTTGCAAAAACATGCAAAATCGCTCATCGGTGACATGGGGGTCCATTCTTGATTATCGTTACTGCAGCAGTAACGATGTAGTTCATCGCTCCTGCGGCAGCACACATCGCTATGTGTGACACAGCAGGAACGAGGAACCTCTCCTTACCTGCCTCCCGGCCACAATGCGGAAGGAAGGAGGTGGGCGGGATGTTCCGGCCACTCATCTCCGCCCCTCCGCTTCTATAGGGCGGCCGCTCAGTGACGTCGCTGTGATGCCGCACGGGCCGCCCCCTTAGAAAGGAGGCGGTTCGCCGGTCACAGCGACGACGCCGGGCAGGTATGTGTGACGGGTCTGCGCGATGTTGTGCGGCACGGGCAGCGATTTGCCCGTGTCGCACAACAGATGGGGGCGGGTACCCACACTAGCGATATCGGGACCGATATCGCAGCGTGTAAAGTAGCCTTTATACTAAGGCAGTGTCAGACTTGGGTGCTAAGGGCCAACCATTAACATTGACTCTGGGAACCAGTGTTCAACTAAATTTTCATGGCTCGATTTGTGAATTCGATCCGGTGACCTCTTGCTCCATGGTTGGCTCCCCTATAGCCCTTTCTTTGCTGTCTTAATGCTGGTGGTTCCTATTGCCTTTATTTGTCCTTTTTGGGCTTGCTTGTCATCAGATGATTTCTATTGTCCCATTTTAGCTTATCTTATCACAGTCTGGGTTGGGCTATGAAATATTCTCCCTTCACTACACTTCCTTGCTGGCTATACTTCTAGGTGGATTAGTGCTAAGGTGTTCTAGCCCTTTGGTCAAGGGATTTTACCTGCTAGGCAAACAGCTTGAATTCATGCTGTGTGTTTGTCCGCCTTCCAAACACCTTTTATTTCTCCTCAGTTAGTTTGGTGGGAGATTATTCTAGTTTAATTTATTATAAGTTTTTCCCCTTTGTACACATTCTTTAAGTTTCCTTGTCTTAGGTCCCCCGTATACCTCTGCATATTTTCCCTCTCCTGGTTAGCTGTGCATAGTGATCTCCCCTCTGGTTACTCAGGTGGTACAGGAAACCTCTCAACAGCCTTTTAAGGAGACAAGTCCGAGTTGGTGTTTTTAGTGGTGTGGCTAAGGGTTTTCTAATCTGTGCAAGGACAAGTATGGTATGGGTGTGGCTTCTGAGACTCGCATGACATAACCATCTCACATGAGCGCTGACACCGCTGAAACAGCACTAGTAGTGGATGTGAGTATAGGCTTTTTTATTATAATTGGGGCAAACATGTGAAATAAAAAGGGGTTGTCCTAGTAGTGGACAACCCCTTTAAGAAACATGAATGTGTGAATTTAGCCATACTTGGATTCTAATGTATGAATCTGCTGGGTACATCCTTCTAGATTTTAATATCTGTGATCTCAGATACTCTCCAGGTCATCATAAATGATTGCAGATGAACATTTTCACCTAGCTGTCGTCACAGACCTGAAATATTTTATCTGAGCTGTAGACACATCAATGCCTATATCTACCTGCTGAATGAAGCTTGAGTTTATAAAAAGTTTAGGTGTATTAGAAATTGTATGTATCTAAAAATACTGATGTGATGGTGCAATCACCAAAAATTACTGATGTGAATTAAATTTATGATATTGTCTCAATATGACATTTGTTATGTGACTTCATCTAAGCAGTCTTGTATTCGGTGCAGTGTGACAATATAAAAAGCTAGATCACCACTGGTATTTAGTCACTGTATGGTGGTATTATTGATTAGTATTTATTTATGTGAGCAGGAACTAGTATAAAAAGGATCTTTCAACAAATTTTTCACATTGAACTTGGCACATGTTACTGAGCCCTACCACTCACACGGGAATGGACAAACCAGGAGAGATGTAAATCCGGCAATAGACAGGTCCCTAAGACTAGGAGAAACCCTAAATCTGACCCTGATTTGTCCCTCCTGACCGTGCAGGTTGGCACCCTAAGATTATGCAATGGTGCCCCCTATCAATGCCGGCTGACCGTGAGTGTCCTTAACTGCACCATCAACTATAAACAAAGTGTAATATAAAACAACAATAACCATAAAATGTGCATACAAGCAAAGGATGAGACACAGGGAAAAGAACGTGTTCACACAATCAGACAGGGAAGATTGAGGAAAACGAAGGAACCCAAAGGACTTAAGGAATACGTGGAAACCCCCCACAACCTAACCATAACAGAATAGGAAGAGTACTGGGAAAAGAAACTCACAAACAGTAGGGAAAAGCAATAGCTGGGACTCCAAATATCCATCTATCTTGGACTATAGCCAGCAATAAATGTATGTGCATGGTAAGTCTAAATAGCCTCTCCTAAAATGTGATAGGACAAACAAAATGAGGACGTGAAAACACCTGAATAGAAGTGAAACAGGTAAACCTAGAAAAGAAAAGCAAAGACAAGAGAACTATAAGTCCTTGGCCAAAGACAAAACAGGCCAACAGTGAGCTCTGGGGTCAAGCCATGATAACACAAAGATGTAATAGTGGGTGCAAAATTGAACAAAACATTTTATTGTTTTTTTTTGTTTTATTTTTTCTAACTCTCCTAATTTTCATTAAGTCCAAGTGGGCGTTATCTGAGAGTTTTCAATGGTGGGCATGCATTTCTATCCCCTGTATGATGTTAAACAGTCATAAACAGGCAGCAACAATTAAGGGAAAAAAGAACATGCCACCAATATAATTTACAAGTTTCTCATTGTGAGACATATAATGACAGACAATCTGATCTTACTGCAGAGCCATTACAAGTTACCAACAGAGATAAGTGTAATTACTCACACCTTTAAGTCTGATGACACCCACTTCACCTTAACAAAAATTAACTCATTAGCTAACAAATACATTGATTGCTAATATCTCCACAACACAGCGGTGACGGTAAAGTGAATCCGTCAGCAGGTTTTTGGTACGTAATCTGAAGACAGCATGCTGTAAGAGTTAAAACAGAGAATTCAGCCAGGCGTCTCTTAGCACAAAGTGTGTTTTCCTTTACTTGCTATGTTAACTTAAGCTTCCTAGCTTTAGCATTAGTTGGACTCAGCAGCGCCTGAGCTCAGGTCCAACTCCATCCCCTTCTGTGATTAGTAGCTTCTGTCTATAGAAATGTACACTGAAAGCCTGGTGTAGGCGAGGGCAGCTGTATGGGCTCTACTACATGCTAAATCTAAAATCTTTGATTATATCAGAACGGCTGCAGTCAGTAATCTAAGTGATACATTGCTGGATTCAGAGCATCTTTGCCTACATCATGCTGCTCTCAGATGAGGTAGCAAAAAACAGCTGAAAGTTTCCCTTTTAAAAAAACAAACAAAAAAAAACAGAAAACAGATTTTATTTTATTTTTTTACAATCATTATTACATTGTGTGTTCAGTTCAATATGAAAAATTTGGTAAAAGTCCTCTTCAAACTAGGACTGAGGTAAGAAAGACAATAGAAAACAGCAGCACTCTCGCTCTGCTTCTCTCACACTCTGCTCCTCTTCATCATCCATTTCTTCTCCATAGAATTTGATAATTAGCTGTGATCTGACACCTCAGTGAGCTGTCAGCTGTCTTGTTTTTACCATGACGAATTATGATTTCAGGAGGCAGCGGGGGAGGGGAAAAAGTGTCTCATAGGTGGAAAAAAAGCATAATTCTCCAATAATTCTCAGATCACGATGCTCATTGCATTAAAATAGGGGTCAGCGGCAGTCAACAGAATTTGAGCAAAGGGATTAATGTTTATTTTTAGATAGCAATCCTATGAAATAAAAAAGCAATTAAATATGGAGAACCGCTTTAATAAGACTCAAATTCAATATTTGAGAAATTTTCTTAAATGACCACAAACATCTGTAGAATGTCTTCTCTTCATAGTATTTTATCTGATCTGATACATATCGACGACGCCTGACGGACCCTGTTTACAGCGAGGCTTCTCGGGGCTCTGATGCCTGTGTTATATAGTCACCGACAGCAATGAGGAAAGAGCCAATCAACAATTTTCACAGAAACACATTAAATCTCAGGCTTACATCTCACACATTCCAGCCATCTATATTAGTTAAGACTTGGGAGGGGCAAAAATGAAAAACTAATCATGTATGTCTTACACAAATGTCTTGTACTATGCACCTAAATCTGTCTACTGCCCGAAGCCGCATACAAGTATTCACAAGGTGAGTTCACTGATATTTCCACAGTTTCCCCAGGCATGGTCTGCGCCAATTCCTTCTTTCGACATGCACTGACACAGTCTGACAGTGTAGTATAGGTAGACAAATAGCTTCTTTTTTAAGGCTTTTTCGATAAACTCTGTTAGGTCTCATTCACCTGTCCAATTTCCTCATATGAGTGCTATCCAAGGTTTTCACGGATAGCACTCATAAGCATGATATATATAGAGCAGAATTTGGTGTGCACATGGGAATGAATCCGAGGTGCTACTGGATGGGTTGTGGTTTACCCCTTATCACAGTTCAACATTCACCACTGCTCTTCTGAGGTCCGTGTGGATGACACGCCCTACGTCATCCACACAGGCCGGCATTGCGCTCCTGTGCACTTTGATCTGTCCTGCTAAGGTCAAATCAAAGTACTGTAATGCGCAGGCGCAAGGAAAGGTCAAAGACCACCGGCGCATGTGCACTACAATATTTTGATCTACCCTCAGCAGGGCAGATCAATGTGCGCATGTGCAGGACCACAATGCTGGCATGTGTGGACGACTAAGGATGCGTCATCCACACGGGACTGAAAAGAAGGACGGCGACCGCAAAGATGGAGGAGGCACCGGACCGAGAGCAGTTACATTCATCGGACCGGACTGCCCCCTTGATGAGTGTAATAGTGTTTTTTACATTATACAGAGTGGCCTGGGCTCTTAAATACAGTATTTTAGAATGCTGTATATAAGGAATCACTGGTAGTGGCTGAAGGTTATATGGGAAAATCCTCGTGACAGGTTCCATTTAACATTTTGACCAGTGTGGTCTTGTTCACAAATAGTCACTAGAAAAAGAGACAATATATACGGTAAGTGTACAAAAAATAATTACAAGTATTTACAAAGAGATGCAGAGCAGCTTCAATACATTTGTTTTCATACAATAAGTACTAAGTATGAAGTATAAGAGAGAAAACCTAACACCATAAAATGTTCATCATGAGTGAATATTGGAGCAACATTATAAATATAACTGATCTACTTGAATCTCATACGGTATATTAAATAGTGTGATAGTCCCAATTATAGGATACAAGCAATATAAGATTGACATGAATTAGATCATAATAGGCAGCATGGCCACAGATAATCATAATGGTCCTACCATGAATGTGATAGTCTATAGTGCTATTCATATGAAAGTCGGATCAAAGTCAGAATTGCATTATTAGGCTAAGACCGCACTTTGCGTTTCCACCTGCGTTTCAGGTGCTTTTTAGGTCCGTTTTGAGATGCACCTTTTTCATGCCAAAAGGCATGCGTTTTGATTTTACAGCAAAGTCTATGGAAAATGGGGATTTCTAGACCGCACTTTGCGTTTTAAAACACTGCGTTTAATTTGCATATTTTGTGGCAAAAACCATTCGTTCAAAAAAGCAGCATGTCAATTGTTTTTGCCATTTTGGGTGCGTTTTGCTAAGATTGAAGTCAATGAGAAATGGCAAAAACCAAGAAACTTCAAATTTCCTGCGTTTTACCTGCTTTTTAGGTGCTGAAAACATGCCTTTTTGACTTCAAAAACGCATGCTTTTCTGACATTAAAATAATGGAATAATATGTCCCTTTACACACACATAGTCCGACAATGAAATTAAAGAAAATTTTCATTTTATTGCTATTTTAACATTAAATATTATAAAACCGCTATAATTTCATGAAATCTAAATATTTTCTTTATTAATTCCAAAATTATGTTTTCTTTTTTTCTCTTTTTTCATGATGTTTGACTATTTAATCTTTATTTAGCAGTGTCTTGATGTTCAAAACGCATCTGTCAAAACGCAGGTGAAAAAGCAAGGAAAAAGCGCTGAAAACGCATCTTAAACGCGGTTTTAGCGCTAAATTTCTGGAAAAGGCAACTTTCGCTAAATCAATAAAGTCCAAAACGTGCGTTTAGAACTGCAAGTAGGACGACGCAAAGTGCGGTCATAGCCTTAAGCGGGCTTTACACGCTACGATTTCACTACAGCGATCTCGTTGGTGTCACGGATTTTGTGACGCACATCCGGCCGCTGTAGCGATGTCGTAGCGTGTGACTTCTAGGAGCGATTTTGGATCGTTACAAAAACGGCCAAAATCGCTCCTCGCTGACATGGGACTGCCAGTTATGCGGACTGCCAGTTATCGCTGCTGTCACTGGGGCGAAGTTGATCCTCGTCCCTGCGGCAGCATGCATTGCTCCGTGTGACGCCGCAGGAACAAGGACCATCTCCTTACCTGCCTCCGGCCACAATGTGGAAGGAAGGAGGTGGGCGGGATGTTATGTCCCGCTTATCTCCGCCCCTCCGCTGTCATTGGGCGGCTGATTAGTGACGTCGCTGTGACGCCGAACGGACCGCTCCCTTAGAAAGGAGGCGGTTCGCCGGTCAAAGTGATGTCAAAGGGCAGGTAAGTATGTGTGATGGGGGTGCGCGATTTTGTGCGCAACGGGCAGCGATATGCCCGTCGCGCACAAACGATGTGGCCGGGTCTCATGATAGCGATATTGGGCAGGATATCGCAGCATGTAAATCCACCCTTAAGTGCAGTTTTGTCACAATCTGCAGGGAAATCCTGATGCCAATGAGAATCCTGAAATGGTGTGCACCCGTTCGGGATTTTTTCCTTGCAGATTTGACTACAGAAAAAAATCTGCAGCATGTCAATTATTTCTACATTTTTGGCTGTGTTTTTATCATTGAAAGCAATGAAACTAAGGCATTAAAACTGTGGCAAAATGAGAGTCTTTGCCGCAGAGTATTTCCTGTCAGAAGATGCAGAAAATTCTGTAAAGTGTGCACAAATCCTAAGACTGTGTGCGCACGTTGCGTAATTGCATGCATTTACGCTGCATATTGCACTGCAGTGTAAATGCATGCGTCCTGCGTCCCCTGCACAATCTATGTAGATTGTGCATGATACGTGCACATGTTGCTTTTTTGAACGCAGCGATTTGGGTGCTAAAATTTTGACCCAAATCCATGCGTTCATAAAATGAGCATGTCAATTAATTTGTGCGCTTTGGATGCAGCTTCCACTCTGTCTATGGTGGGGGCAGCAGCCATAGCGCATGAAATCGGCTTTTTTTGTACAGAAAAACTGCATCCATTATGCAGTGTTTCTGCAGTGATTTGACGCGCACATGTGCTGTCAAATCGCTGCAGAATAATCAGTTACATGCGCATGAGCCCTAAGGCCACGTGCACATGTTCAGTATTTGGGGAGTTTTTACCTCAGTATTTGTGGCCAAAACCAGTAGTGGCACAATCAGAGGAAAAGTATAAAAGAAACACGGGCACCACTTCTGTATTTATTACCCACTTATGGTTTTGGCTTACAAATAAATACTGAGGTATTGATGTCTCTTACATCATGTGCAGGGTATTACAGATTAGGTATCTCGTGGTCGTAACCATGGATACCTAAACTATTTGCAATATTATTATTAGTATTATTTCATCTACTACATGTTGGGGTAGGATCTTGGAGACAGGAATACCCCTTTAACTCTATTACCTGTTTAGAATCTCTATCTCTAATAGATTCCATAGGATTATATTCTCTGAGGAGAGGATAGTAATCCTCCAGAGCACTATGGTAGTTTATGCGAGTCAAAAACCATACATACAACCTTATTCAGAAATGTAAAGCGTTTTTCCTGTTCTACCAATCAAGCCACCTCACAATGGACAGTAATGAAAGTTCATTAGGTGCACTGCGCATGACCGAGAGTTCAGAAGACATGTATGTGAGCCATTTTCTCAACTTCCAGTCACGCGCGGTGTGCCTAATGAAGCCAGAAAACGTCCACCCTGCTTCTGAGGCTGACTGACAAGGCCAAAATGAGCCACACATGAGCGAGATTTCCAGGAGCTGCAGTGATGCTTGTGGAAATCATGTTATTCCACCCACATGGAAAGAGGGCCAACTGGTCTGTGGAAACAACGCCCCTATGACTAGTCACAGGCCTAACTAGCCGAGGAACAAAGCCGTTTATAAGTCGTTTTTTTAAACAGTCATATTAGTGAACAGCAGTTTATAGGGCTGGATAGGGAGGGAATATGGGCATACAAATTACAATGCTGCTGGGTTGGAGGGAATAGGGAACCTGACAGCTTCCCTTTCATTCAAATAGTTTTTATTGATTTTCAAATGTAGGGAAGGGTATAAACTAGGAACGTGTGGGGATACAGAAGGAAAAATTAGGGGTGGTGATTGCATGGGGTAACAGGGAGAAAATAAATAAACAAAGCAATTTATATGGAAAGATGAGAGCTTTTTCCTTTTGTTAACAGTTCGTTAATCTGAGCGAGTATTTTTATGACGCCCTTGACCTAATCAGGGTGTCACAGGGAACTGCACTCCTTTCTCTTATGGTGCAGAACTCACCCTCCATGGTTCTGGGATCCCAACCCTTGGTATTGCTTCCATCAGCATTCAAATCCTAACCACACATCACACCACACCCGTCAGGCACACCAGTGGGTGGTCTAGCTGGAAAAGGGCCACCCGCCTAGGGGTCAGATAGATTGATGGCACGAACATAGTCAGTTGAGTAGTAGCCCTCAGAGAGTTAGGAGCTGGAGGGAGTTGAAGCTCCCTGGGAGACTTTGGCTAGGTCGCAGATGGTGGTCTGGGACTGGAGGAGTCGGAGACTTGGTCTCAGGGTATTAGAGAAGGGTGCCCAGACTTAGTTTTGGAGAACGGTCGGCACCGAAAAATCTAGTAACCGGACTGGTACCGAGCACGGTGGGGTACTGGACCCTAGATCAGGGAGTAGCTTTATGCATCCTGATAATTAACCTGTGGAGGATAGTCTCTTTATGAACTTTCCCCAAGAGCTCAGAGATCGAAGGCAGCAACAGAATGAGGGGGATAGGGCTTTCCAGCTTATGCGGCCCACTGAAATCCCAAGTGTCAGCCATCGAGAGCACAGCTCCTAAAACGAATCGTAGAGAGCGGGATCCTGAAAGCTTCAGGCTGAGGGGTCACTCAGAAACGTCTAAATATCGTGCATGGAGGCAGGGCCAAAACCATCAGCAATACCAACGGGGACGGATTCCCGGACGAGCTCCCCTGAGTGGCAGCGGCACTAAGAGACTTGGTTTACTCCTGTGTCAGAGTCTGCTTAATGGTCGCACCAGCATCCACACGCCCTGAGTGAGTACGCTAATCTCCCATGAGTCTGCCCGCCTGGCCTGCACCACGCTCCCCTACACCTCCATCATCCAGAGTACCAGGGCCCACCCTACCCATGGAGGGAACGTCATCTGGCTGCCTCGCACCATCTACCCCCGGGTACTCCCATCGGCAGTACTCCCCCTTACCGTGAACCACGGGTGGCGTCACGAACACTAGCCCCCCTGTAAATAGCCCCTTTTATTTTAGAGTGTCCGCAAGCCCCCGGGTCCAGAGACCCTCAAGCCACAGCAACCCCGGATCCAAGCAGTCCGACTGCTGCAGGGGCGGTACATTTATATATACAGTTAGGTCCAGAAATATTTGGACAGTGACACAATTTTCGCGAGTTGGGCTCTGCATGCCACCACATTGGATTCGAAATGAAACCTCTACAACAGAATTCAAGTGCAGATTGTAACGTTTAATTTGAAGGTTTGAACAAAAATATCTGATAGAAATTGTAGGAATTGTACACATTTCTTTACAAACACTCCACATTTTAGGAGGTCAAAAGTAATTGGACAAATAAACCAAACCCAAACAAAATATTTATATTTTCAATATTTTGTTGCGAATCCTTTGGAGGCAATCACTGCCTTAAGTCTGGAACCCATGGACATCACCAAACGCTGGGTTTCCTCCTTCTTAATGCTTTGCTAGGCCTTTACAGCCGCAGCCTTCAGGTCTTGCTTGTTTGTGGGTCTTTCCGTCTTAAGTCTGGATTTGAGCAAGTGAAATGCATGCTCAATTAGGTTAAGATCTGGTGATTGACTTGGCCATTGCAGAATGTTCCACTTTTTTGCACTCATGAACTCCTGGGTAGCTTTGGCTGTATGCTTGGGGTCATTGTCCATCTGTACTATGAAGCGCCGTCCGATCAACTTTGCGGCATTTGGCTGAATCTGGGCTGAAAGTATATCCCGGTACACTTCAGAATTCATCCGGCTACTCTTGTCTGCTGTTATGTCATCAATAAACACAACTGACCCAGTGCCATTGAAAGCCATGCATGCCCATGCCATCACGTTGCCTCCACCATGTTTTACAGAGGATGTGGTGTGCCTTGGATCATGTGCCGTTCCCTTTCTTCTCCAAACTTTTTTCTTCCCATCATTCTGGTACAGGTTGATCTTGGTCTCATCTGTCCATAGAATACTTTTCCAGAACAGAGCTGGCTTCATGAGGTGTTTTTCAGCAAATTTAACTCTGGCCTGTCTATTTTTGGAATTGATGAATGGTTTGCATCTAGATGTGAACCCTTTGTATTTACTTTCATGGAGTCTTCTCTTTACTGTTGACTTAGAGACAGATACACCTACTTCACTGAGAGTGTTCTGGACTTCAGTTGATGTTGTGAACGGGTTCTTCTTCACCAAAGAAAGTATGCGGCGATCATCCACCACTGTTGTAATCTGTGGACGCCCAGGCCTTTTTGAGTTCCCAAGCTCACCAGTCAATTCCTTTTTTCTCAGAATGTACCCGACTGTTGATTTTGCTACTCCAAGCATGTCTGCTATCTCTCTGATGGATTTTTTTTTTTTCAGCCTCAGGATGTTCTGCTTCACCTCAATTGAGAGTTTCTTAGACCGCATGTTGTCTGGTCACAGCAACAGCTTCCAAATGCAAAACCACACACCTGTAATCAACCCCAGACCTTTTAACTACTTCATTGATTACAGGTTAACGAGGGAGATGCCTTCAGAGTTAATTGCAGCAATTAGAGTCCCTTGTCCAATTACTTTTGGTCCCTTGAAAAAGAGGATGCTATGCATTACAGAGCTATGATTCCTAAACCCTTTCTCCGATTTGGATGTGAAAACTCTCATATTGCAGCTGGGAGTGTGCACTTTCAGCTCATTATATATATAATTGTATTTCTGAACATGTTTTTGTAATCAGCTAAAATAACAAAACTTGTGTCACTGTCCAAATATTTCTGGACCTAACTGTATAGTTTCCCTTTAACTGTTTACAGCTCAGCTTGTTTTAATGGAAGGTTTTACAGATTTTATCTATAAATTGAGAGTGACAGAGCAGTCCAACTGGAAAACGAAGCACATTTCACTGATAAAATACATTACAAAGTTGATTTTATGAAACAAAAATTAAAATGATGGTTAATCTTTCAAGTACAGTGGTGTCAATAGTAAACAAAATGGTCATGGCTCTCTAACAAGCCCTTCCAAATACTGATCAGTGGGGGTACTAAGATTACAGCCCCAATCAATTTCCAAAACTGCGAGTTTGTGCCTATTCACAAAAAATGGGATAACTTGATAATTGCTGGGGGTCCCAGCGATCCTGAAAACAGGACTCTGGAACCCTTGTAACAAGCTGCAGAGCCCCACCTTGAATTGGCCACTGCTCCACTTAGGCCTTGTGCACAAGCTGCATTTTTTTATGTGTTTCTTGGTGCAGTTTGTTGCCCAAATCTGCATGTCTATCCTTGTGCCAGCAAAGTCAATAACAATTCTGAAGTGCTATGCACACGTTCCATAATTTTTTCCTTGCAATTTTGGGTGCAGAAAAAAGAAGCAGCATTTCAATTATTTGTGTGTTTTTTCCTGCATTTTGTTAGCACATCCAGACAATGGCTTCACGAAAAAAAAAGCATGGCATAAAAACGCACCAAATAAAGCACCAAAAACATTATACTGGACAACACTTTATATGAGAGACAAATCATGAATATCCTTAGTGATGATTCCACCTACAAACGACTTAGTGGTGATCCGACTAGTGTTTTTTCAACCAAATTAAAAAATATTTTGCAAAGGGGGTTTGACTGGGGGATTTTGAGTAGAAAGGTACAGGAATATCTTATGATTGACAATCCTATATGTCCTATATTCCAGGGCAGAGTTTACATGAAATTGAATGGACTGAACGTTCCCTCTGGGTCACGAGCGATGTCATTTCACTCTACCCTAGTATTCCTCACGATCAGGCATTACAAGCACTATTTTTTCATTTGGAGAAATATAGCTCCCTGGATTGTATCCATAAGGAGTTCATTCTCATGATAACCAGTTTTTATTTACATACAGAGTTACTTAGCTTGAAAAAAGACCTAGGTCCATCTAGTTCAACCTTCCTCCACCAGTTCTACATTTGGTCACTAAAGCCCGCTTTACACGCTGAAATGTATCTTACAATGTGTCGGCGGGGTCACGTCGTAAGTGACGCACATCTGGCATTGTAAGTTACATTGCAGTGTGTGACAGGTACGTGCGATTGCAAATGAACGTTAAAACGTTCATCGCATGCACATCGTACCTGTCTCTAGAATTGCACGTTAGATTGTTCATCGTACCCGGGGTAGCACACATTGCAGTATGTGACACCCCGGGAACGATGAACAGATCTTACCAGCGTCCTGCGGCTCCTGGCCCACAATGCGGAAGGAAGGAGGTGGGCGGGATGTTTACATCCCGCTCAGCTATGCCCCTCCGCTTCTATTGGCCGGCTGCCGTGTGACGTCGATGTGACGCCGAACGTCCCTCCCACTCCAGGAAGTGGACGTTCGCCGCCCACATCAAGGTCGTATGGACAGGTAAGTACGTGTGACGGGGGGTTACTCGTATGTGCAGCACGTTCAACATATTGAACGTGCCACACATACGATGGAGGCGTTGCAAATCGCATACGAAATCGTATGCGAAATTGCAACGTGTAAAGCAGGCTTAAGTCATTTATAACCAACAATGTTGTGTGTACTGAGGAAATCATCCAGCCCTTTTTTAAAAGCTGTTATAGTATCTGCCATTACTACCTCTTGTGGTAGTGTATTCCACAGTCTGACTGCTCTAAATGTAAAGGACCCTTTCCTATTTAGCTGTCGGAATCGCTTTTCTTCCACTCGCAGTGTATGCCCCCTGGTCCTTAGTACTGTCTTTGGAAGAAATAAGTCATGCGCCAGTCCTATATTGACCACACATGTATTTATACATATAACTGAGATCTCCTCTGAGACGTCTTTTTTCTAAGCTAAACATATCTAACTTTTTCAACCTGTCATCATATGGGAGGCCTCCATTCCTTGTAGTAGTCAAGTTGCCTGCCTTTGAACTAAATCTAACTTCTGAATGTCCTTTTTAAACTGTGGAGCCCAAAACTGGATCCCATATTCCAGATGTGGCCTTACAAGTGATTTATAGAGGGGTAACAATACATTGGGATCACGGGATCTAATCTCTCTTTTTATACACCCTAAAATCTTGTTTGCTTTAGCAGCTGCTGCTTGACATTGAGAGCTGCTGCTCAGCTTATTTGTAATGAGAATACCCAAGTCCTTCTCCTGTTCTGTAGTCCCGAGATTACTTCCATTTAATGTATACTCAGTTATAGGATTACTCCGTCCTAGGTGCATTACTTTACATTTATCAACATTAAATCTTATTTGCCAAGTATCTGCCCATTCTGACATCTTATCCAGATCTTTTGGAAATATTGTACTATCAAGGTCAGTTTTTAATATCCTACATAGTTTGGTGTCATCAGCAAAGACTGACACTTTACTATCAATCCCATCCACAAGGTCATTAATAAAGAGATTAAAAAGAATCGGTCCTAGCACAGATCCCTGCGGCACCCCACTGCTGACTATAGCCCATTTAGAGAATGTACCATTTATGACTACTCTTGTTTCCTATCTTTTAGCCAATTTCTTATCCAGTTGCATATAGTTTCCCCTAGTCCTTGCTTCTGGAGCTTTAGTATAAGGCTATTATGTGGTACAGTATCAAATGCCTTTGCAAAGTCCAAATAAATCACATCAGTTGCATTACCAATATCCAGGTTTGCACTTACCCCCTCATAGAACCCCAACAGGTTGGTTAGACACGACTTATCTTTTATGAATCCATGCTGTTTGTCAGTTATCATATTATTTTCTGCAATATATTTTTGCATGTCATCCCTTAAAATGCCCTCAAAAACTTTGCATACTACTGATGTCAGGCTTACTGGACAGTAGTTGCCTGGATCTACCCTCTTACCTTTCTTAAATATCAGTACCACATCAGCAATCCTCCAATCCTGAGGCACCAACCCTGTTACAAGCGAGTCTAAAAAGATGAGATACAGCGGTCTTTGTTGAAACATAATTTTTTCAGTTCAATGGCATTTATTATCTTCAAATTTCAGGTTGTTCGATGGGAGCTAGTTTCTCATGTGCTTTAGCCAATCTATATATGTCTTACTGGGAGGAACAATTTATCCACACAGACAGCAACCCCTTTCTCAGACATATCCGGTGGTACGCGAGATATATTGATGATCAAATATTCTCATCTGTGAGGGCCAGGGAGATATAGATCCACAAGATTTAATTCCTGCTTTAAATGCATACCTGAATGACAACCAACTCAATCTATCGTTTACCGTTAGTCACTTCCAAAACTCTGTACCTTTCCTAGATGTCCTGCTTTCAGGTAATCCCAATACGGGTAAAATACAGTTAGGTCCAGAAATATTTGGACAGTGACACAATTTTCGCGAGTTGGGCTCTGCATGCCACCACATTGGATTTGAAATGAAACCTCTACAACAGAATTCAAGTGCAGATTGTAACGTTTAATTTGAAGGTTTGAACAAAAATATCTGATAGAAATTGTAGGAATTGTACACATTTCTTTACAAACACTCCACATTTTAGGAGATCAAAAGTAATTGGACAAATAAACCAAACCCAAACAAAATATTTTTATTTTCAATATTTTGTTGCAAATCCTTTGGAGGCAATCACTGCCTTAAGTCTGGAACCCATGGACATCACCAAACGCTGGGTTTCCTCCTTCTTAATGCTTTGCCAGGCCTTTACAGCCGCAGCCTTCAGGTCTTGCTTGTTTGTGGGTCTTTCCGTCTTAAGTCTGGATTTGAGCAAGTGAAATGCATGCTCAATTGGGTTAAGATCTGGTGATTGACTTGGCCATTGCAGAATGTTCCACTTTTTTGCACTCATGAACTCCTGGGTAGCTTTGGCTGTATGTTTGGGGTCATTGTCCATCTGTACTATGAAGCGCCGTCCGATCAACTTTGCGGCATTTGGCTGAATCTGGGCTGAAAGTATATCCCGGTACACTTCAGAATTCATCCGGCTACTCTTGTCTGCTGTTATGTCATCAATAAACACAAATGACCCAGTGCCATTGAAAGCCATGCATGCCCATGCCATCACGTTGCCTCCACCATGTTTTACAGAGGATGTGGTGTGCCTTGGATCATGTGCCGTTCCCTTTCTTCTCCAAACTTTTTTCTTCCCATCATTCTGGTACAGGTTGATCTTGGTCTCATCTGTCCATAGAATACTTTTCCAGAACTGAGCTGGCTTCATGAGGTGTTTTTCAGCAAATTTAACTCTGGCCTGTCTATTTTTGGAATTGATGAATGGTTTGCATCTAGATGTGAACCCTTTGTATTTACTTTCATGGAGTCTTCTCTTTATTGTTGACTTAGAGACAGATACACCTACTTCACTGAGAGTGTTCTGGACTTCAGTTGATGTTGTGAACGGGTTCTTCTTCACCAAAGAAAGTATGCGGCGATCATCCACCACTGTTGTCATCCGTGGACGCCCAGGCCTTTTTGAGTTCCCAAGCTCACCAGTCAATTCCTTTTTTCTCAGAATGTACCCGACTGTTGATTTTGCTACTCCAAGCATGTCTGCTATCTCTCTGATGGATTTTTTCTTTTTTTTCAGCCTCAGGATGTTCTGATTCACCTCAATTGAGAGTTCCTTAGACCGCATGTTGTCTGGTCACAGCAACAGCTTCCAAATGCAAAACCACACACCTGTAATCAACCCCAGACCTTTTAACTACTTCATTGATTACAGGTTAACGAGGTAGACGCCTTCAGAGTTAATTGCAGCCCTTAGAGTCCCTTGTCCAATTACTTTTGGTCCCTTGAAAAAGAGGAGGCTATGCATTACAGAGCTATGATTCCTAAACCCTTTCTCCGATTTGGATGTGAAAACTCTCATATTGCAGCTGGGAGTGTGCACTTTCAGCCCATATTATATATATAATTGTATTTCTGAACATGTTTTTGTAAACAGCTAAAATAACAAAACTTGTGTCACTGTCCAAATATTTCTGGACCTAACTGTAGATACAGCCTTATATCGCAAGGCTATTAATGGCAATACCATTTTGCATGCCAATAGTTGCCATGTTACCCTCACAATACAAAACTTGCCTGTTGGTGAATTTTTGCGGGCCAAGAGGCTCTGCTCTTCTTAAGATTCCTTTACTATGGAAGCCGATAATATTAGCAATAGACTTACGAAGAGGGGGTACACAGATTCCTCCTTAAGGAGAGCACATAATATCGCCAACAGTAAACCACGATTGGCTTTACTGAGGGGCAAACCCAGATCACAGGATTACTCAGGACGCATCCCTTTTTCTACCCCGTACAGTTCAGATTTTCCTGCTATTAAAAACACTCTTTTGAAATGTATTCCTCTTTTACAGCAGGATGAAGATATGGATATGATTCTCTCACGTGGCATTAAAGTAGTGGCCAAACGGGCTAAAACCATCGGCAATGTAGTTTCTCCCAGCCTTTACACCCCCAAGAATACAAAACAGACATGGCTTAGTACCACGGGGTCATATCGGTGTGGGTCACAAAGATGTGGCCTATGTCGATACATGAGGAGTACCCAATCATTTCAGGGAACCAATGGCAACATTTTTAAAATAGTATCTTTCATCAATTGCTCTTCTACATATATCAAATATAAGGCTTCTTGCCAGTCTTGCAATAAAGATTATATAGGGTGTACCTCTAGGTCACTCAGAATACGCATATCCGAGCACACGAGGTCTACATCTTCAACCCCGTTCACACCAGTCATAGAGACTAGTTAGAAACGCTCCCTATCAGGTCTCATCCGACACTTTCTGGATTTGCATGGAGGAGATTTTTCCTCCTTGGCTGTAATGGGCATAGAGCATGTTCCCAGACCCCCTAGAGGAGGCTTTGCAGCTTTATTGCAGGCTGAAGCCAAGTGGATTCTAAAATTGGATACCAGACAACTAGCTGGTCTTAATTTTCGTTCGGATTTACGTTACATAATTTAGGTTTCACATACATATATATATATACTATATAATATTTCATAATACATGACATTTCTTTTATCATACATACGATACTCATTTTAATTTATTTACACTATATTGAAATTATATACACTAAAATCATGAGTATCTATCCTAACCATTTAATATTTATAAAAATGAGGTAGTTATATGTGTGCATTGCAAATTTAATTTTATGGATTTCATTATTTAATTTTATTATTTTTTCATGATACATTGGCCCTTTTTTTCTGACCTGCAGGATCTTGATTGTATCTTCTAAACATCTGTGATGGTAACACACTTTCCCCCCTCCCCCTTGAATTCCCATACCTATTTAGAACACATATATACTCCGTCTGTGGCCATGCACAGGTAACTTATGATTAAGGACTTTTCTGCTTTTAATTGTTAAGTCCGAAACACGTAAAGTTCTTCCTGTGATGTGATTTTGTACAGTACGTTTTCTTTCTTATTTTTTAAGCGCACCAATAAAGGATTTACATTTTTTTACTGGATTGGTGCTGGGTCCATATTACTCCTCTTCCCTTTCTCTACTATACCGGTGTGGACTGGCCGGCGGACCACGATTACCCCAGGGAATTGCATGGTTCTGGATGACAGGTGAGCTGGATATTCTTTCTTTTTCAATACCAAAAACGCATGCATTTTTTGGTGTGTTTTTCTGCCACAAAGTGCAGTTTTTGGTGCAGAAAATTTTGCACCTAATGTGCATTGTGCGCACATACCATTACTGTCGAGGGGCTTCTTTGGCAGTACCATGGACAATGCATGGGGCAGAAGATGAGTATCTGCAATCTACGCTCCGTTCAGGATGGGGCTATGCAGCTCCGGAGATCTATTCTTAGGATCCATAATTTATCCCCTATATTAAGGATAGGGTTTAAGATGTAATTTTGGGATAAACCCTTAATTGTAATGTGTAATACTTTTATGCCCATCCATGTCTCACAGTTAAATACGTCCAGGTAAAGAAGGCTGGGTTTCTATATAAACATTTTTTCATTATTTGGTCACTACTTGGTGAATACAGTAATATTGGTGATTAAATTTAGGAAACCATGTGAAAAAAGATCAGCGAGCAAACACAGTGATTCAGGTCCCTGCACTCAGCACATAATATATCAATGCACAAAAGGCCTGATGTTAAAAATAGGTGTGGAAGCTCATTATCTGCTCTAGTGGCCTCAAGACTAAAGAATATACGGTAATAACTTCAGCCTTGAGTGTCAAGTCTATTATTGCTCTGTCTTTACTATCCCATAATTCTAGTAACAAGGCTATAACGTACAATACTCTTCTATACGCCTCATAGTCAGTAGTCATGTGATCTTGATAACTGTTATTTGGCGCAGTGAGTCTGTATGTCTACAAATATACTGTGATTCCCACAGTAAGGGCTCAGCATTGATTTGGTATTTTTCTTGAGGAGACAGTAAGATGATATCACATAACGCACGCTCGTCTCAGAACAGTCTGGCAAATAAGTCAGAGTTCACACTGTGTTTTATGGCCTACATCAGGGGTCTCAAACACGCGGCCCGCGGGCCGCATGTGGCCCGTCAGGCTGCTTGGTGCGGCCCCCAGGCCTGTTTCCCTGTTCACTATCGCGGCCGGTGCAGGGGCCGCAGCCACTGCCTGTACTTTGTTAGATGAGTGTTTTGCCGGCACTGCGCTCTCAGAGGCAAGGACTATGCGTGCGCAGCGCCGGCAAAACAACCATCTGATCTGACATAAATCGCTGCCAGTGGCTGCGGCCTCTGCACCGGCCGCGATAGTCACCGGGGCACGGCCTGCAGACAGCGAGAAGCAGAGGTGAGGAGCCAAGGGAACGCGGGACAGGTGAGAAGAATGGTGTTTTTTTATTTTTTGTGTATGTGAAGGACGGCACATTAACCCCTTAGCGACCTATGACATACTGGGTACATCATGGCTCCCTGGTACTTACGGATCCATGACATACCCAGTACGTCATGGCGAAATCGCAGCCCCGGTGGCTGCGATCGCTGTTTGCATTGCAAATAGCAAATACCTTAGATTCGGGGAGGAGGAAGCCTCACAAGGGGTGGTGTCTCCTCCCCGGACCTACGGAGGCTGTGATTGGCTCTGCGGCGTTCGTCAGCCAATCACAGCCACTGTAATGTTTCAGTCATTGAAAATGGCTGTAACATTGAAATCCAGCCCTGATCAGTGCAGCTGTAGCACCGATCATTGGCTGGAGCTGGGTGAGCTCTGTTTCACCCGCCCCCAGCTCTGATTGGAGAGACCGGCCTTGTGACCGATCTGTCCAATCACTGTGGATCTGGGGCCAGAGACCGCCCCCTCAGCTTCAATCAGGAATCTGTGGGTGGAAGCCGAGAGCGATCGGTAAATTATCACCTTTCACCCGCCACCACTGCCCCCACCACCCATTACTACAGGATGGGGACATTACTATAGAATAGGGACAAGGTGGGCACATGTCTATAGGATGGGGACAAGGTGGGCACATGACTATAGAATAGGGACAAGGTGGGCACATGACTATAGAATAGGGACAAGGTGGGCACATGACTATAGAATAGGGACAAGGTGGGCACATGTCTATAGGATGGGGACAAGGTGGGCACATGTCTATAGGATGGGGACAAGGTGGGCACATGACTATAGGATGGGGACAAGGTGGGCACATGACTACAGAATAGGGACAAGGTGGGCACATGACTATAGAATAGGGACAAGGTGGGCACATTACTATAGGATGGGGACAAGGTGGGCACATGACTATAGAATAGGGACAAGGTGGGCACATTACTATAGGATGGGGACAAGGTGGGCACATGACTATAGAATAGGGACAAGGTGGGCACATGTCTATAGGATGGGGACAAGGTGGGCACATGTCTATAGGATGGGGACAAGGTGGGCACATTACTATAGAATAGGGACAAGGTGGGCACATTACTATAGAATAGGGACAAGGTGGGCACATGACTATAGGAAGGGGACAAGGTGGGCACATGACTATAGAATAGAGACAAGGTGGGCACATGTCTATAGGATGGGGACAAGGTGGGCACATGACTATAGGATGGGGACAAGGTGGGCACATGACTATAGGATGGGGACATTACTAAAAGATGGGGACATTACAAAGATGGGCATAATACTATTGGATGGGGACATTACTATAGAATAGGGACAAGGCTGGGGTCATTACTATAGGATGGGGAACATTACTAAAAGATGTTGGCCAAAATTTCTATATAGTGATAATTGTAACACTATTAGTTACAAGAAAGGGATAAAATGTAAAAAAAAAACAAAATAAGGCATGACTTTTAACGTCAATTTTTTTTTTTAGATTTAACCAAAGAATGTGCACATTTGTTATAATAAACAAGTGAAAAATGTTGAAAATCAGTCATACAAAGGTGTGTAAAAAAAATATATATGGTACCAATAAAAATGTCACTTTGTCCTGCAAAGAATGCGGCCCCCCAAATTATTTTTTTCCTCTGTGCGGCCCATACACCCAGCCGAGTTTGAGACCCCTGGCCTACATTAAAGACCTCATTCAGACAAACCTTTTATGTGTGTTTTTCACAGAAGAGGCACCCATTATAGGGACAGCCATCGGTGAGTGGGTGCGCCACATCGAATATCAGGGTGCCAACCTCCACAATTAGTAAAAGTGAATAACTTAGGGAAGAGTATTTATTTCACATTGTATTTGACTCTGCAATTCCTGCCCCACAAAATCCTTATAAAAGCCCTACCGGCTGCATTTATAGCTCAATTTTGCACTATTTTACTTTAATGTCTGTGTATTTTGTAGGTTTTAGACCCTAGTAAAACTTGATTTAACAATATATATATATAGCCATGTACTGATTATACTCTGTCGTTGCTCATGTTAGTGTTTTGTATTATCCCCATTCACCCTGAAAAAGAATGGTCTCAAGTCCATTTGGATCTGAGTCACAGTTCAAACTCGCAAACTCAAATCAATGGGATCGTGAAAACCAGACCTACAGTGGCATGTAAAAGTTTGGGCACCTCTGGTCAAAATTACTGTTATTGTGCACAGTTAAGCAGGTTGAAGATGAAATGATCTCTAAAAGGTATCAAGTTAAAGATGACACATTTCCTTTGGTTTTTAGGGTAAAAGATTAAAATTGCAAAAAGTAAAATGGGCCGATGTAAAACTCTGGGCACCCTTGGAAGTTTGTATGCTCAGATAACTTTGACCAAGGTTTCAGACTTTAATTAGCCTGTTAGGGTTATGGCTTGTTCACTACCATTGTTAGGAAAGGCTGAGTGATGCAAATTTCACAGCTTTATAAAAACTCAGCCTCCTCTAGCCTTGTGCCAAAAACAGCAGCCATGAGTTCTTCTACACAGCTGCCTAGCACTCTGAAAATGAAAATGGTGGAGATAAACAAGGTAGGCTAAAAGAAGATAGCAAACCGGAATTCAAGTTGCCCTTTCCTCCGTTCGAAATGTAATTAAGAAATGGCAGTTAAGGTCTGGAAAACCAAGTAAAATTTGTGTGATAGCTGCTCGCAGGATTGCTAGAGAGGCAAATTAGAACCCCCACTTGACTGCAAAAGACCTTCAGGAAACATTAGCAGACTCTGGAGTTGTGATACAATGTTCTACTGTTCAGATGTGGCGCCCCTGACCTGGTCAGGCACCACTGAGTACTGCACCCATGCTGGGGACAGTACAATACAGGTAATCCAGAAGGCTGACCGGGGTGTGGAACACAGGCGCATAGTGATCAGGTCTCACACATGTACCCATGAGAGGACCCCTGGGGATCCCAGGAGGGGGAAAAGCCTTCACCTTCACTGGAATAGTGGAGGGGGCCAAAAGCCTCCATCTCCTCTCAAGGGGTGTGGTAAGAGAGTCTGGTTGCTAGGTGGCGTAGGCAGGCACAAAAGGGAAAAGAGAAGGAGGAGTAAACAGTCTGCAGCAGAGTGTGGAGGAGTGAGGAGCAGGAAAGTGAAGCTCAGACAGGAGCAGCAGTGAAGGTCCCAGATGTGAGCCGGTTCAGAGCAGAGTCCAGGGAGCTCCGAGGAGAGCTGACCCCTTCCCCTGGGCTGCTGTAGTCTGACAGCGTCCGCGCAGTGGCTACCGACGGGGGAGAACGGTCAACTAGGAGTGCTACCCGAAACCCATCTCAGCTAGAGAGAAGAGCACGGAGTGGGAAGTAAGGAGACTGCTGGAGAGTACCAGGCCCAAACGGGCGGCAGATCCCGAAGCGGAGATAGATCCAGCTTTCTTTTGCTAAACCTGCCGGTGTGGGGCCCTCAAAGCCCACACCACAACACCTAAAAGCCGCAGCCACGTAGCCACAGTTAGGGCCCATAGGTCACAGGAGGCAAGCAGCTGGAGTGGCCTGGCCCAGGCGACAAGCACACGGCAAACGAAGGGGAGAGAGGCTTCAGCATCTTCCCTGGGTGACCCCCATAGGGACTCAAAGTCGGGGTTACCCCAAACCACCAAGGGCTTAGGAAGGCGAGTTAGTAGTCACCCTCACAAGTCAGCCTGAAGGACACCTGGTTCCCACTTGGTTCATCCCAGCTACGCCCGGGTCACTCACCCTGCCATCAACTGTGAGTAAAAACCCTGAAAGACATCCTGCCTGTGTTGAGTCATTCTGCGCCTTGTGGTACTACGCACCTACACAGGGCCCTGGGGCTTGCCTCACTCTCAGGAGGCTATTCCAACTAACTGCACATATCATCAGCCCCAGGCGTCCCTTAATCTGCAGTGGCGGTCCCCACTGACCGCAATACTGAGAGTGGCGTCACGACAAGAAGAAGATCTCCTACCTGTGACCAGATCCAGCCGAGTGGAGTCCCTGAAGGTAATGCACCGACACAACACCTGTGGGGCTTCACATCTGGCGTCACGAACAGGATAAGGACTAGACCTGTCCAGACAGGTGACCATGTGCCTGGGCGGTCCGCTTGAAAAATTGGAAGCGCCGCCATATTGCCACCATGAAAAGCGCGCTGAAAAACAACAGCAGCCCGCGCTGGGAGAAGTTACCGCCCACGAAGAGGTGTGGCTACCCAGAGATCCCCTGCAGAGTTCTGACCTCGCTTGTGAAGAGAGCGGAAGCGTCCAGAGACGGCGGAACGGAAAAGAAGCCAGCAGCTTGTTGTTAGAGAAAATGGCGTCTGAATGCAGAGACCCAGAGCCAGGCTCCGCTGCCTGGTGGTGTCGGGAGCTCGCCGAGTTCTGCGATCAACTGGAGGCCAGGGTCGGAAGGCTGATCAGAGAGGGACGTGCGGAGTTCCTGGGAATGACCGCGGCGGTTCAGGCCTATGAAGAGAGAGCCGCGCGCCGAGTGCCAGACCGGGCGGTGACGACTCAGACCCCGATGCTGCCACCGATGGGTGAGTCCAGTGATGCCCCTGCCAGCGCGAGTGCCCCGACCCCTGCTGTCACGTCCGCGGTCCCTGAAGAGGCGTCCGGCGCGGCGACGCTGAAGCAGGCCGCAGCCACGCCAGGTGCAGCCCGCCAAGCTCAGGCCGCCGCAGCGATGCCCTGCTCGGCCCACCAAGACCCGGTCCCTGCAGCAACGCCCAGTCCGGTCCGCAAAGAACCGGCTGCCACCGCGACCCTCATCCACGCCGCAGGTGTGACGCTGACCCAGGCCGCCGCCTTGCTAGGCCCGGCCCGCCGAGACCCCACCGCAGCAGCAACGCTCGTCCGCGCCGCAAGTGAGGTGCTGAACCAGGCCGCAGCGATGCCCTGCTCGGCCCGCCAAGCCCCGGCCGCCGCAGCGATGCCCTGCTCGGCCCACCAAGACCCGGTCCCTGCAGCGACGCCCAGCCCAGCCTGCACAGATCCCATCGCAGCTGCGACGCCGATCCAGGCCGCCGCCATACAGGGCGCGGCCCGCCAAGACCAGGCCGCCGCCATGCCGAGCGCGGCCCGCCAAGACCAGGCCGCCGCCATACAGGGCGCGGCCCGCCAAGAGATTGCATCACCACTTACCCCGGCCTGCAAGGCCAGAGCAGACACCGCTCCCCAGTCCAAAGAGGTCCCTGCTGGAAAGCCCACGCTGGGGGAGGACCCCGCATACTGGCAGCTGAAGGCTGACATGGAGGTCAAGTTTCCACAATGGTTGGTGGACCAGTACATGCTCCCTCCGCACACCCCCAAGAGGATTCCGGCAACCCCTGCAGCAACCACGCCAAAGAGTCCCCCGCCTGGGCCTGTTGAAGGAAGTTCATCCCCAGCACCGCCACCAAAGGAGTGCCAAGAAGAACTAAGGGGGAGAGGAGGCCAGGAAACTGAGGAGCTGACTCAGGAGCCACCAGCAGTGGATCCATGCCCCGAGCCAGAGATGTTGCCATATTCCCGCTGGGACGAGGAAGACCTGACACCTTCTGCTGAGGAAGATCTGCCCCAAAGCCTCACCTGGGAGCTTGTAAGCTGCACTTCGCAGAATCCAGCCCGCAAGACACAGCGCCGCAGTAGAACCCAGTCTTTCCCTGCACCGCCATCCCCAGAGCAGAGAGAAGTCACGGCTAGAGACCTACAAGAAAAACGGTTCCTGAGAAGGTCCAAAGCCCAGGTCAGAGGACCCCTTTGTAGAGGAGTAGTGGAGGACTTCAGCCTAAAGTCAGGATACGGGTTCATTGTTGCACCTGGTATCAAAGAAGGTATCTTCGTCAATAGAAGAGATGTGAGAGCTCATCTGCCCAGAGGACACCCTGGCAGAAACTTAAAAATGGGAGACTCCGTACAGTTTACCCTGCATCGAGGCGAAAGAGGCTGGTACGCGCTAGATGTAGTACCATGTCCCAAAGAAGAAAGGAAAGACAGTAATAAAGAAAGAAAAGACCAAAGACCTAATGATGAGACCACTACAGATGAGGAAAAAGGTCAAGAAACCAACAGGTGCCGCAGCCCTACAGGCCCAAGCCCTGGTGAGGAGGAGTCTGCATAAAGTTCATGTAAAGTAAAGCAAGTTACCAGTTTTGAAGTTTTTTTTTGCAACGTTAAAGTTTAAGTATGTGCCCACATAAACTAATGTGAGAAATGAACCTTAAGGCTATGAACTGGCTATAGCCACAAACTCTCGCAGTGTAAATAGTTACACCAGAGGGCACCACCACCACCAGAGTCAGCCTGTTTAGGGGCTTGGCTCGTCTGCAACCAGGAGGAGCCCGTCCGTATATAGGGCCTTGGCTCGCCTGCGACCAGAGAGCATGCCTGTTTATGGGGCCTGGCTCTCCACCACAAAGAGGGTACCTGGTCAGCACCAACTGTGGAGGCCGCCTCTACATCCTGCCAGAAGAGGCTGAAGGCGCGGCTCCACCAGGCCAGGTATACCCTGAAGACCACCAGACCACGAAAGCCGCCTCTACATCCTGCCAGAAGTGGCTGAAGTCGCGGCCAACGTGAAAGGGTTTTGGGTGGGTTAACGGACTTGTGGGTGGAGGGTGGTGATGTATGGTACCTGGTGCTTTTAAAAGTTTTAACATGTTTTAATGTTTTATGCATTTTAAAAATGTTGTCTTGCAGCCCGAGGACGTGCTGGTGATAACTAAGGGGGAATGTGGCGCCCCTGACCTGGTCAGGCACCACTGAGTACTGCACCCATGCTGGGGACAGTACAATACAGGTAATCCAGAAGGCTGACCGGGGTGTGGAACACAGGCGCATAGTGATCAGGTCTCACACATGTACCCATGAGAGGACCCCTGGGGATCCCAGGAGGGGGAAAAGCCTTCACCTTCACTGGAATAGTGGAGGGGGCCAAAAGCCTCCATCTCCTCTCAAGGGGTGTGGTAAGAGAGTCTGGTTGCTAGGTGGCGTAGGCAGGCACAAAAGGGAAAAGAGAAGGAGGAGTAAACAGTCTGCAGCAGAGTGTGGAGGAGTGAGGAGCAGGAAAGTGAAGCTCAGACAGGAGCAGCAGTGAAGGTCCCAGATGTGAGCCGGTTCAGAGCAGAGTCCAGGGAGCTCCGAGGAGAGCTGACCCCTTCCCCTGGGCTGCTGTAGTCTGACAGCGTCCGCGCAGTGGCTACCGACGGGGGAGAACGGTCAACTAGGAGTGCTACCCGAAACCCATCTCAGCTAGAGAGAAGAGCACGGAGTGGGAAGTAAGGAGACTGCTGGAGAGTACCAGGCCCAAACGGGCGGCAGATCCCGAAGCGGAGATAGATCCAGCTTTCTTTTGCTAAACCTGCCGGTGTGGGGCCCTCAAAGCCCACACCACAACACCTAAAAGCCGCAGCCACGTAGCCACAGTTAGGGCCCATAGGTCACAGGAGGCAAGCAGCTGGAGTGGCCTGGCCCAGGCGACAAGCACACGGCAAACGAAGGGGAGAGAGGCTTCAGCATCTTCCCTGGGTGACCCCCATAGGGACTCAAAGTCGGGGTTACCCCAAACCACCAAGGGCTTAGGAAGGCGAGTTAGTAGTCACCCTCACAAGTCAGCCTGAAGGACACCTGGTTCCCACTTGGTTCATCCCAGCTACGCCCGGGTCACTCACCCTGCCATCAACTGTGAGTAAAAACCCTGAAAGACATCCTGCCTGTGTTGAGTCATTCTGCGCCTTGTGGTACTACGCACCTACACAGGGCCCTGGGGCTTGCCTCACTCTCAGGAGGCTATTCCAACTAACTGCACATATCATCAGCCCCAGGCGTCCCTTAATCTGCAGTGGCGGTCCCCACTGACCGCAATACTGAGAGTGGCGTCACGACAAGAAGAAGATCTCCTACCTGTGACCAGATCCAGCCGAGTGGAGTCCCTGAAGGTAATGCACCGACACAACACCTGTGGGGCTTCACACAGAGACACCTGCACAATCTGGACATCATAGAAGAATCATCAGAAGAAAACCTCTCCTGTGTCCTCACAATAAAATTCAGTATCAGAAGTATGCAAAAGTACATGTAAACGAACTTCATGCATTTTGGAAACAAGTCCTGTGGACCAGTGAGGTTAAAATACAACTCTTTAGCTTCAACGATCAAAGATATTTGTGGAGAAAAAATTGCACAGAATTTCAGGAAAAGAACATCTCGCCAACAATTAGGCATGTGGGTGGATCAATACTGCTTTGCGGTTGTGTTGCAGCCAATCGCACAGGGAAAATTTCATAGGTAGAGGGAAGAATGGATTCAATGAACTTTGAACAAATTCTTGATGCAAACAAAACACCATGTGTAAAAAAAAACCCTGAAGTTGAAAAGAGGATAGCGTCTACAGAGGGATAAGGATCCTAAACACACGTCAAAATACATGAAAAAATACGTGAAAAACAGTCCATTTATTCTCATATGCAAAAAAAATAAAAGAAATGCCTGAACAATAACTGTTTAACATATACATCATACAACTGCTCTAAACTAGACTGTGACAGATGCCTAAGAGTAATTTGACACCGCAGACTAATATATCCATTTCATAGATACATTGTGAGCTATTTCATGCCCTATTTGTTAAACAGATGCCATTACAATATATGGGAGGCGGAGGCCAGTGTTAGGCAACCATATCACAAATTTGTAACTAAAGTTGTCACCAGGCCACCAATCACTGAGGATGCTGACAATAATTTCTTAGTACAGTACTTGCACTATTAATTGTCTGTAAACCATTATTGCACAATTTAAAAGGAGGCTGTCAGCAAAATTCCCCTCCCAAACTATTTATATACGCATGTAGCTCTTTCAAAGACCAGTTTTGCAATAACTTTATATCGCCGGTCCGTCTCTCCATTACTTAGAAATCATTGTTCGAGTTGATATGCAAATGAGGCTGAAGAGCTGTTTGTAAATCTGAAGCCTCTGTCACTCCAGCTCTATTCCCCACTCAACACCTGCCGCTTCCTTCTACTTATTTGACAGTGTCTATGCTGTGTGATTTCATGCAAAGGAGCCGCTGTTAGTCGAGGAAGAAGCGGCTTTGAGAGGGGAATAGAGCTGGAGTGACAGAGGCTTCAGATTTGCAAACAGATCTTCAAAAATCTTTCACCAGGATTTTGCAATGTAAACTGATGACAGCATGCTGCAGGGGTTAAAAAAGAAAAAGACATCTGCATTTCTCTTATCTATGTGGGAGATAATGTTCACTCATACCCAAAAAAATTAGCAACGACCAAAAAACATAATTATAACATTTGCAATTTGTTTCTTGCTACGCCGTGCACAGCTCAGATTAACTGATTTCATATTTTGATAGATCAGGCATTTCTGAATGCAACAATACTAAATATGTGTATTTTTTTTATTTTTTTAACTGTTTGATTTTTAAATGGAGGGTAACTTGAACTTTCAGGTTTTTTTTATTATTTTCATATTTTTAAAAACTTTTTTTAATATTTTTAGTTATTTTACTAGTCCCCTAGGGAAGTTTATGCCTACTCAGTCTGATCACATCTTCATATCTGCTGATCAGAGCTGCATAGCTCTGATCAGCAGAAGTGCAGCTTTCCTGTGAGACCCGATGCTCTGTTGGCTCTTACAGAAAATACGTCATGGTCATGTTAAGGGTTATCACATGACCCCTAGATACCCTGTCAACCATCGGTTCCTTGTGATCACGTCACGGGGCGGGAACAGTGCAAACCCACTGCGGCAATTTAAATTGCGCTGTTACATTTTGACAGCGCGATCTAAGCGGTAAGCAGGTGCCGGTGGATCGTGGATCCACCCTCGCCTGTTAACCCCACATGTGTGCTGATCAAATCAGTAGACAAGTGCGGGGATCATCGCCGGCTCACAGCAGCAGTCGGCGGTGATTATCGCTACATGACCAAAGACGTACTAGTACATAAAGGGGTTAAACAGGGTTAGTTTCAGAATCTCTTTGCTTACAATATGCTGCTCTCAGAAGAAGAAGCAAAAACCTGCTGACAGATTCCCTTCCAGTCTTATTTGCATATCAACTTGAACAATGATTTCTAAGTAATGGAGGAAAGAAACGGCTAGTTGGGGGTTAAATCATGCTGACAGTGGATGCCTAGACAGTAAATTCTTCACGCCTATTCCACGGGCAGAAGACAGGAAAAAGTGAAGCAATAAAAATCCACAGAGTTGTGAGGGCTGTTGCTGTTGTCTTAAGGGGGCTTTACACGCAGCGATATCGGTAGTGATATCGCTAGTGAGCGTACCCGCCCCCGTCGTTTGTGCGTCATGGGCAAATCACTGCCCGTGGCGCATAATATTGTTAGGAGCCGTCACATGGACTTACCTGCCTAGCGACGTCGCTGTGGCCGGCTAACCCCCTCCTTTCTAAGGGGGCGGTTCGTGCGGCGTCACAGCAGCGTCACTAAGTGGCCGCCCAATAGAAGCGGAGGGGCGGAGATGAGCGTCCGTAACATCCCGCCCACCTCCTTCATTCCTCATTGCCGGCGGCCGCAGGTAAACTGTAGTTCGTCATTCCTGAGGTGTCACATGTAGCGCTGTGTGCTGCCTCGGGAACGACCAACAACCTGCGTCCTCAACAATCAACGATTTTTTGAAAAGGAACGACGTGTCAACGATGGACGATTTGGTGAGTATTTTCCATCGTTAACGGTCGTTCGCTGGTGTCACACGCAACAACGTCGCTAACTATGCCGGATGTGCGTCACGGAATCCGTGACCCCGGCGATATATCGTTAGATACGTCGTTGCGTGTAACGGGGCCTTTAGCCTCATCAGACTTCTTAAGCAAGGTATAACCACAGGATATACAAGGGATGCAGTTGCACCCGGTCGGACCCCAAACAGTCATTTTGTCCCTTAGGAAAGACAAATACTATTAATACTACTATACTATATATAAAGTTGGAAGCCCTGTTGGAGATTTTGAAGTATTGAACATTACATGTAGGTTTTTCATGCTCTCTAAAAACTGATATATGCCATTTGTATGCCAACCACTGTACATGGGTCAAAAAATATATACTGACGTCTGAGTCCAGTGTAAATTCTGCTACTTTGGTACCTCTTCCTTTCCCCCTTCCTCCTGAACTCACCATTCGCTCTGAAAGAAACAACTAAATGCCATTTAGGTCAAAGCCATTTTCTGAGGTGCCAGACACCAATCATATTCAATGTAGAGGAGAGGGGAGGAGGAGTGAGGACCCTCAGCCCAGTGAGAGACCAGTCACACACAGGCAGATTGTGCTGTAGCTTCTAGCAAATGTGCCTTCAGTCAGTGCAGGATCCACAGTCACACTGCGCAGTACTGCAGTACAATTTCCTCCAGGCCTTCTGTTTCTGTGTACTCTGTGTGGGAGACATCATAGCAGCCAGCAGGGGCATGCATAGAAACCAAAAAGCCACAATACACATGTCCTAATTGTCCACCTCCCCCCCCCAAAAAAAAATGTCTTATTTTGAGGGAAGCACAGTGTAGTGCCCCTGAGACTGGTTGCTACAGGGTATATCAATATATCCTTCCCAGGCAGAAAGAGGTTAACCCGGTAAGTTTACACACACCTCACATAGCTCTTCTAAACACACTCAGGAAGAGACTCAGCCAGTTCCTAGCAGACCCAGGCACTGGGGGAACTCCGGGTCACCATAACAACGATCTGGATCTTTGCAAAGGTGGGGGGCAGGAGTAGGAGTAAATTACAGAGCAGACAGGAAGTAGAGTCAGTTCCAGTCAGACAGAGAGAGCAGACATGTTGTGGAGCAGCTCCCTGAGGAGTTGCTGCCAGGCATCCCTCAGGGAGGCAGAACAGAACCGTCTGGGATGTAACCCCACACTGACCTCTGCAGGAGTCTCCTGCAGAGGGGGGCTAGTAACACCTGGAGAGACGGGACCCGGTACCAGTAATTGTGGGCAAAAGGAGTACAGTTGCCAGGGAGAGTACGGTGTGAGTACTCCCAGAGCTTTGCACAGGCGGGGTACAGAGCAAGAGCAAGACACTTCAGGCTCAACTGATAAGACTGCCCGGTGAGGGGACTATCAAGGACCTTACCTTACCAATGTTAGTGTCCGGGGCACAGCAGCAAAGAGGGAACCCGGGAACAGGGACAGCGGTCCAGCCCATAGAGAGGTTCAAGCTGCCTGCCATACGGGCCAAGACAGAGAGTGAGAGAGAGCAGGAGGGGATCCCAAGACGCCTCAGGCCACGGGAACCCATCAAGTACAGAGTTGTGCATGGAGGAGAAAGCCCACTGATTACCGGACCGGACCTCTGACCTGCCTGGGATCGACCAGGGTCTCCGACGGCAAGGACCAGCACCTAGGGAGCGATACTATCTTAACCAGAGAATAAAAGCATCTGGAACCCGCACCAGGTGACTTTGTGAGTAAATGCCGCTGCCGGGCGCTCCCGTAGACTGCCGCCCCGTTCTCACCAACCACTCGGGATAATTCCGCTTTGCCTGTGGGGAGTGATACCATCCTGGCTGCACCCAACACCTGCCCCGGAGAGAGACTGCAGCGGCGGCTAATTCCTGGCCACACACCACGGGTGGTGTGCGAAGCATCCCCCATTCCCATCCAACACCGTGCTAGGAGAGGAAAAGTCGCAGGAAGGGTCTGCGGAGGAGGCCGAGACCCAGTCGTCATTGCAACCAGCGACATGCTTCCCAGGCACCCATCGCCCTCCTTCCATCTCCATTTACACTGGACACCTGTTTGTCTTTTCATGTAGCCGATGGGGCAATGGAGCTGGGTCAGGCCAGTCACAACAACCCCAAGAAACCACTACAACAGCATATATGATGCCAGAGTAATAAGTTGTAGATGTATAGTAAAACGTCCCCATGTGATGCTAAGGCATTGAGCTGTGGGCGTACAGGAACTATTTACCATACGATTCCATACTGAGCAATGAGCTGTAGACACATGGGAATACGTCTATATATGATGCCAGTGTAAGCAGCAGCGGGCACATACTGTAGTTACACTCTATATATGATGCAGGTGGTGGCACTTCTATATACGATGTAGGTGGTGGCACTTCTATATTTGATGCAGGTAGTGGCACTTCTATATACGATGCAGGTGGTGGCACTACTATATACGATGCAGGTGGTGGCACTTCTATATATGATGCAGGTGGTGGCACTTCTATATATGATGCAGGTGGTGGCACTACTATATACGATGCAGGTGGTGCCACTTCTATATATGATGCAGGTGGTGGCACTTCTATATATGATGCAGGTGGTGGCACTACTATATACGATGCAGGTGGTGGCACTACTATATACGATGCAGGTGGTGGCACTATATACGATGCAGGTGGTGGCACTTCTATATATGATGCAGGTGGTGGCACTTCTATATACGATGCAGGTGGTGGCACTACTATATGCGATGCAGGTGGTGGCACTTCTATATATGATGCAGGTGGTGGCACTTCTATATATGATGCAGGTGGTGGCACTACTATATACGATGCAGGTGGTGGCACTTCTATATACGATGCAGGTGGTGGCACTTCTATATATGATGCAGGTGGTGGCACTTCTATATATGATGCAGGTGGTAGCACTACTATATACGATGCAGGTGGTGGCACTACTATATACGATGCAGGTGGTGGCACTACTATATACGATGCAGGTGGTGGCACTTCTATATACGATGCAGGTGGTGGCACTTCTATATATGATGCAGGTGGTGGCACTACTATATATGATGCAGGTGGTGGCACTTCTATATACGATGCAGGTGGTGGCACTTCTATATATGATGCAGGTGGTGGCACTACTATATACGATGCAGGTGGTGGCACTTCTATATACGATGCAGGTGGTGGCACTACTATATACGATGCAGGTGGTGGCACTTCTATATACGATGCAGGTGGTGGCACTTCTATATACGATGCAGGTGGTGGCACTACTATATACGATGCAGGTGGTGGCACTTCTATATACGATGCAGGTGGTGGCACTTCTATATATGATGCAGGTGGTGGCACTTCTATATATGATGCAGGTGGTGGCACTTCTATATGCGATGCAGGTGGTGGCACTACTATATACGATGTAGGTAGTGGCACTTCTATATATGATGCAGGTGGTGGCACTACTATATACGATGCAGGTGGTGGCACTTCTATATATGATGCAGGTGGTGGCACTTCTATATATGATGCAGGTGGTGGCACTTCTATATATGATGCAGGTGGTGGCACTACTATATACGATGCAGGTGGTGGCACTTCTATATATGATGCAGGTGGTGGCACTTCTATATGCGATGCAGGTGGTGGCACTACTATATACGATGCAGGTGGTGGCACTTCTATATATGATGCAGGTGGTGGCACTTCTATATATGATGCAGGTGGTGGCACTTCTATATATGATGCAGGTGGTGGCACTTCTATATGCGATGCAGGTGGTGGCACTACTATATACGATGTAGGTGGTGGCACTTCTATATATGATGCAGGTGGTGGCACTTCTATATATAATGCAGGTGGTGGCACTTCTATATATGATGCAGGTGGTGGCACTTCTATATACGATGCAGGTGGTGGCACTTCTATATACGATGCAGGTGGTGGCACTTCTATACATGATACAAATGTCATGAACTATAGACAAATATGATCACTTCTTTATATGATGCCCGTGCAATCAGATGGGCAGACAGTAACACTTCATATGATGCCAGCCTCAGTGGGCAGCTGTTATGTAATAATAAACATATAACGATTTTATAAAACATGGAAAAGTCAACACAAACAACCCACGAGTATAAATACTGAGATAAATCCCAGCTCGTACCCAGGTCATGGCATCTATGCCAGTCTCCAGTAACATATAGTGTCACTTACATCCTACAAAGGACATTTATCTGCCTGCAACATTTCTAAAATGGAGGTTTGCTGGAGCCGGGGGATGTTTGCACAATACGAGGATATCCAAAAGCCAGAAATCAGAGAATGTAAATCAGATCAGTTCCCAGCATAACAAAGACTATAAGGAACCCTGCAACTTCACCAGGGCACTGCCAGCAACACAGCCACATACATGGCACATACACACATACAACATGCATATACAGATACACATACATGACACGTATACATTTATAATGCATAGATACATACTGGATACACATATAGATACATGATGCGCATACACATTCATGATACACATAAATGACACATACAGAATGCATATATACATGATCCATATATGATGTGTATACACATACATGATACATATACACATACATGATAAATATATACATGATTCATAAATTATGCCTAAGCATATACTCATAGGATACATATACATATATATGATACATATAAACATACACATCCATGATACATACACATACATACATGATATATATACAAATACATGATGCATACACATATACAACATGCATGACACATACAAAATGTATATATACATGATTTATACATGATGCATATACATATAGACATACATGATACATATATACATACACATACATGATACATACACAAATACATGATGAATACACACATACGACATGCATATACACATGCATACATAATGTATATATACGATTTATACATGATGCATATACATATAAACATACATGATACATATATACATACAGATAGATGATGCATATACATACAAATACATGATATATATCTATATATATATATATATATATATATATATATATATATACACACATAATATAATGCATATATTCATATGATCCATACAGATATATGACGCGTATTTTCTTACACATGCATGATGCATTTACACATACAGATGATGGGGGCATAACTGACATCATGCTTCAGTGGCCACATCCACGCAGCAGTAACAATGGCAGTAATATCTGTGCAGGAGGCTATAAGATAACATGAGGCCACATGCCCTGAGTCAGTGATTGGGTTGCCATCACCCTCCTTACCTTATTCCCTCCCAATATGGACCCGCAGCAGCTGATGCGCCCGGGCTGAGGCGGGGTTCTCTGATGATGGGGTGATGGTCCACAGTGGGGCACTGCCAGCTGTCTCACTCACCTCCACACGGTGGCTCCTCCCTGGTGCTGGGATGATTGGCAGAGCGCTGGTCACCGCTGTCTGCTGCCCCGGCCGCTCTGTCGTTAGCGCGCACTGCCCCCTGCAGGAGCACGGCGGTACTATAGCTTATATAACATGCTCATGCATCACTTATCCGCTGCACTGGGGACTCGCATCTGCTGCTGCTGGACAATGCAATGGATGCCCGGAGGGAATCAGCATAGGAGCCGCACAGGATGAGCACGGGGGATCCCTGCTGGCAGCACCGGAGCCGGCACTGATGGCTTTCCCTCCTCTCTGCACCGCTCACCTTTTACCTAAATCCTTCTCCTCGGATTCTTCTTTGCTCTTCCAGGTTCACTGATCCAACACTGAATAAGCATTTATTATGCCAGCATAAGCCACTAGGGGGCAGGGGCTGGCACATTTTAGACCTGGGGGCAATCATAAGGCAGTGGCCCTCAAGTTGCGTCGGCCCACCTTTGGCCTGTTTATCTCTGGCCGCTGCATTAACCCCTTCAGCCCCCGGGCACTTTCCGTTTTTCCGTTTTTGTTTTTTGCTCCTTTTCTTCTGAGAGCCGTAACTTTTTTATTTTTCCGTCAATCTTGCCATATGAGGGCTTGTTTTTTGCGTGACGAGATGTACTTTTAAATGAAACCATAGGTTTTACCATATATTGTACTGGAAAACAACAAAAAAATTCCAAGTGTGGAAAAACTGCAAAAAAAGTGTGATCGCACAATAGTTTTTGGGATGTTTTATTCACCGTGTTCACTATATGGTAAAACTGATGTATATATGTGATGCCTCAGGTCGGTGCAAGTTTGTAGACACCAAACATGTAAAGGTTTACTTGTATCTAAGGGGTTAAAAAAAATTCACAAGTTTGTCCAATAAAAGTGGCGTACATTTTGCGTCATTTTCCTAAACCCGTAGCGTTCTTATTTTTCGGGATCTATGGCTCAGTGATGGCTTATTTTTTGCGTCTCGAGCTAACATTTTTAATGGTGCCATTTTTGCGCAGATGCTACGTTTTGATTGCCTGTTATTGCATTTTGCGTAAAACATGCAGCGACCAAAAAACGTAATTTTGGCGTTTGGAATTTTTTTGCCACTACGCCGTTTACCAATCATATTAATTGATTTCATATTTTGATAGATCGGGCATTTCTGAACGTGGCGATACCAAATATGTGTATATTTATTTATTTTTTAACCCTTTAATTTTCAATGGGGGGAAAGGGGGGTGATTTGAACTTTTAGGTTGTTTTTTTTTTATTATTTTACTAGTTCCCCTAGGGGGCTATAGCGATCAGCAATCCGATTGCTGTTATCTATCTGCTGATCACAGCTATACAGCTGTAACAACAGCAGATTCAGTCACTTCCGGTTTCCCTCTGCTCCGTGCCGAGGAATAACGAAAGTGAAACTTCGTAGCTGCAGGTGTCATCACATGACCCTGCGCTACGATGGCAACCACCGAACGTCACGTGATCACTCACGTGACTTCCGGTGGGGGCGGCAGTAAGTAAAAAACATGGCCGCGCGCATATAGATCTCGCTGCCAGACTTTGGCAGCGAGATTTAAGGGGTTAAATGTTGCGAGTGGAAGCGATTCCACTCGCAACATGCAGGCACACATGTCAGCTGTTGAAAACAGCTGATATGTGTGCCGACCGCCGCCGCCTGCCCACGGCAGGGGGCGGGGCTTAACGGGACACGATCCTTGACGGATAGATCCGTCCAAGGTCGTGAAGGGGTTAAAGCAGCAGTGGTAACAGACTTTATGAACAAACAGGTACATATATATGGGAACAGAACCGCGCTTACTGCTTACATAGATACTGCAACAAAACCAAGATGATTACATAGATATGGAACTGCAAGGAGCTTACTACAGAGATAAGGGAACAGTACCCAGCTTACTAAAGAGATAAGGGTGCAGAACCAAGATTACTACAGAGATAAGGGAGCAGAACCAAGCTTACTACAGAGATAAGGGAGCAGAACCGAGCTTACTACAGAGATATGGGAACATAACCAAGCTTACTACAGAGATAAGGGTGCAGAACCGAGCTTACTACAGAGATAAGGGTGCAGAACCGAGCTTATTACAGAAATAAGGGTGCAGAACCAAACTTACTACAAAGATAAGGGCGCAGAACCCAGCTTACTACAGAGATATGGGAACATAACCGAGCTTACTACAGAGATAAAGGTGCAGAACCGAGCTTACTACAGAGATAAGGGTGCAGAACCGAGCTTACCACAGAGATTAGGGTGCAGAACCCATCTTACTACAGAGATATGGGAACATATCCGAGCCTACTACAGAGATAAAGGTGCAGAACCGAGCTTACTACAGAGATAAGGGTGCAGAACCGAGCTTACTACAGAGATAAGGGGGCAGAACAAAGCTTACTACAGAGATACGAGAGCAGGACCAAACTTACTACAGAGATACAGGAGCAGAACCGAGCTTGCTGTACCCATACAGGAACAAAATCGTACTTAGGCTGCTTTCACACATCCGTTTTTTGCTGAGTGGCACAATACGGCGCTTTGCAGAAGAAACGCAACCGTTTTTTCTTGCCGCCGGTTGCGTTTTTTTCTGCATAGACTTGCATTAGCGCCGTATTGGGCCGCATGGCCTTACATTGCGTCAGTTTTTTGCCGGATGCGGCATATTTAGCCCATACAGTGGCCAGATGGAACGTTGCCTGGCACTTTTTTTTGTTTGGCGAAAAAAACGCATCGCGCCGAATCCAGCGCGGTGCGGCGCGATTTACAATGCAAGACTATGGCCGCCGGATGCAGTTTTTTGCACTGCGCATGCTCAGTATCAAGCCGCATCCGTCAAAAAACGGACGGGCCGCATGGAAAAACATATGCAACGGATCAGTTTTTTTGCCGCATCCGTTGCATAGGTTTTTGAGCCGGATTGAGATGCACTGCAAAAACCAGATGTGTGAAAGCAGCCTTACTCAGTCTACTACATAGAAACAGCAACAGGACACCAAGCCTCCTACATAGCTACAGGAACAGAATAAGCTTACTGCATACACATAGTACCAGAACTAAGCTTACTGCTTAAATATTGTGCCATAACTGAGCTTACTGTATTACTGTATGATTTAGGAGCAAAACCACACTTGCTACATAGATACAGTACCATAACCCAGCTGACTACATATACAGCAATTACAAAGATTATCTTATATTTTCAATGTTAAACTCGTATGGAACACGGCTAGCACACAGACTATACACTGATGCCATCTGTGTGCTGTGTGTGTTTTTCACGGCCATATAGACTTCTATTGGCCCTTGTCATGTGCGCTGCTGGGAAAAAAAATAGATGTCTCTGTAGGGATCACACACGGTCTGTGTAAACACACGGACATGTGAGCAGCACCATAGATTATAATGAGTACGCGTGGTAACCGTGAAAAAACGGATACAACACATACACAGACACGTGAAGGAGGCCATAAGGTGGTCACATAGCTACGTCACAGTGCAGGGGTTAATTTCACTTCTTTTCATAAAAATGGAAAGACAAATGAAATTCCCTAACACATATGTGAGTGAGCCCTTAGGGCGCATGCCCACAATCAGTGTCAGCAGCGTCTTGGACGCAAAGTGTTTTCACTGAGTTCAAAATGATGCATTGTACAGTATAGGCACAGTGGATGGATTTATAGAAATCTCCGGCCCCCTGGGCTTCTTTTAGACCCTCCATAAACTGACCTGTGCCGCTGCTTTCCTATCCTCAGAATGTCAATTTATTCTAACAGCGATGCTAGTGCTCCGAGCGGGAGAATACAGCGAATATCCGCTGACAGTGGTGTGCACGGACAGCGCGATCTCCCGCCCAAGAAACTAGCGTCTCCACCAGAAAAAGTATGCTGCGTCCAGACCGTGAGGGCGCCTGAAGATGGGCACTCACCCTTATAGATTTAAGGCCCCATCACACACAGAGATAAATCTTTGGCAGATCTGTGGTTGCAGTGAAATCATGGACATATTGTTCCATTTGTACACAGCCACAAACCTGACACTGATTGTCCACAATTTCACTGCAACCACAGATCTGCCGCAGATTTATTTCTGTGTGTGACAGGGCCTTTAGTGTTGTGCCCTAAACATATGTTTTACACATACACAATACACTAAAGGCTACTTTACACACTGCGATATCGGTCCCAATATCGCTAGTGTGGGTACCCGCCCCCATCTGTTGCGCGACACGGGCAAATCGCTGCCTGTGCCGCACAACAGCCGTCACACATACATACCTGTCCGGCGACGTCGCTGTGACGGGCGAACCGCCTCCTTTCTAAGGGGGCGGTCCGTGCGGCGTCACAGCGACGTCACTGAAGCGTCACTGAACCGCCGCCCAATAGCAGCGGAGGGGCGGAGCTGAGCGGGACGTAACATCCCGCCCACCTCCTTCCTTCCTCATAGCGGCCGGGAGGCAGGTAAGGGGAGCTTCCTCGTTCCTGCGGCGTCACACGCAGCGATGTGTGCTTCCGCAGGAACGAGGAACAACTTCGTTACTGCTGCAGTAACGATTTTTAAGAATGGACCCCCATGTCGCCAATTAGCGATTTTGCACGTTTTTGCAACGATGCAAAATCGCTTATCGGTGTCACACGCAACGGCATCGCTAATGCGGCCGGATGTGCGTCACAAATTCCGTGACCCCAACGACTCCGCATTAGCGATGTCGCAGCGTGTAAAGCCCGCTTTAGGCTACGTGCCCATGGTCTGGACATGGTGTGTCCTGGACACAGCATGTCCTCTTCTGCGGTGCCACGAGTGCTCTCCACAAGAACCACAGCGGCCTGTGCCCACAGTCAGGGTTCGGGTCGCTGTGGTCTCTCTCTTCTGTTCTCTCTGTGGAGACACTTGTGGCTACACACCAATAAATTGACATCCCAGGGCTTGGGAAGCCGCACCACAGGTGAGTTTTTGCTGTGGGCAGTACACACACAATAATGGGCATAGGATTTCTAGAAATCCCATCCACTGTGCTTGTTCTGTACAATGCAGCGAAAACACTTCGAATCCAACACACTATGAACCCTGATGGTGGGCACATAGCCATACATACAAGCATCTTACAAACATATGCAACCCCAGAAACACGGACATGTAAACATACAGTACAGAGATGTGTACACACAGTGTACAGCTGTATACACCTACAGACACCAGCGTACAGCCGTATACACCTACAAACACCAGCGTACAGCCGTATACACATACACACCAGCGTACAGCCGTATACACATACACACCAGCGTACAGCCGTATATACCTACACACCAGCGTAGAGCCGTATACACTTACACACACCTGCGTACAGCCGTATACACATACAGACACCTGAATACAGCCGTTTACACATACAGACACCTGAATACAGCCATATACACAAACAGACACCTGCGTACAGACGTATACACATACAGACACCTGCGTACAGCCGTATACACATACACACACCTGCGTACAGATGAATACACCTACAGACAGCTGCGTACAGCCGTATACACATACAGACACCTGCGTACAGATGTATACACACAAATATACACAGACACATACACAGATATAGTCACATAGACGTGTATACATATTTGAAAACATTCACATACAAATAATCATACACATAGACAGACACACAGACACATACTGGGGGGATTTTTACTTTTGATGATGGGGGGACACTTCTCTCCTCTTCTTCTCTCACGCGCGGCCACAGACTTGTTTGGTAAATCCCTGTAGGCTAAAGGACCTGTGGTGACGTCACGCCCATGTGATCAGAGGGGGCGGGGCCTCAGCAACACAGCTGATAACAGAAAGAATAGAATAATAGAATCGGGGGACTGAGGTAAGACCTCCAGATGGGGAGGCGCAGGGGGAGAGGGGGACGGGCACAGCCTGCATGATTATAGTGGACGGGAGGAAACATGGCCACGCCCACTAACAAAGCTGGTCACGCCCACTACCCAGGCAGCTCCTAGCCACTTGGATAACCGCAACCCTTGTGTGATGCTCCTCGGCTGGGTGGAGTCAACGTAAGCTGCATGACGTCATTATAACACACATGGCCGCACACTGTGAACTGTGCGGCCGTGTCTCATGTATTATGCGACCGGTCAGCACTGTCTGCCCCTAATGTCTCAATGTGCCCGGCCACATCACAGTACAAAAGACACGGCCGCGTGCAATTCACTGTGCGCGGCCATGTGTGTACATTATGCAGCAGGCGGCCGGCCCTCTACAATAGCTGGGAGAGCAGCCTGGGGGCAGGCCCGGCGTCAGCACCCGGCAAACTCTGTCAAATGCCGGGGCCCTAGGCTGCCGGGGGGACCACTCGCGGTGACAGGGGGGTCCGGTGCCTGTGCTGTCACCGGCTTCCCCCCCGCTGAGGATCGCACTTTCAATTGTGTCGGCATCACAGTTGCCGATACAATTGAAAGCAATGATGAGAGATGGAGCGGCACGCTCCCTCTCTCACCATTCTCCCCACTGTGTCTGACACTGTCGGCGTTCTGAGCCTCTGACAGCTCAGCAGCGGAGCGCGATGATGTCATCACTGCGTGCCTGCTGAGAGGTCAGAGCGATAGCGGTGAACGCGCCGAGGAGACCGGAGCAGCGGGGGAACGAGGAAAAGTGAGTATTTATGTAATCGTGGTGGCCAGACGACCATGGAGGTGCATTAAATGATATGGGGACTGTATACTACATGGAGAAGCCTAAAGCTATCAGGGTCTGCACTGTGCTATATAGGTGCTGTGTACTACATGGAGGTGCCTAATGCTATCTGGCTCTGCACTGTGCTATATCGTGCTGTGTACTACATGGAGGTGCCTAATGCTATGTGGGTCTGCACTGTGCTATATGCAGCCTGTATACTACATGGAGGTGCCTAATTCTATCAGGATCTGCATTGTGCTATATAGCTGCTGTATACTACATGGAGGTGCCTAATGCTATCAGGATCTGCATTGTTGTATATAGGTGCTGTGTACAACATGAGGATGCCTAATGCTATCAGGATCTACACTGTGCTATATGGTGCTGTGTACTACATGAGGGTGCCTAATGCTATCTGGGTCTGCACTGTGCTATATAGGTGCTGTGTACTACATGGAGGTGCCTAATGCTATGTGGGTCTGCACTGTGCTATATGGAGCCTGGAGAAAAAAAGTGTTTATCCGGCTCACCTGCTTAGAAGGCGACCACTATGCTTTGGACCGTGCACGGAAGGAAAAAAGTCGGCAAACCTTTGCACATAGCGTTCAGAGAGAGGGGTATCCAGCAATCCAATCCAAAGCGATTATTTCTTAAAATTAAAAAAAATTGTTTAAAAGAACTGAGAGTCCTCAGTGGTTGATACCTTTTAATGGCTAACTGAAAAGATGGTAATAATAGCAAGCTTTCGAGACTACTCAGGTCTCTTCATTCAGAAGTGTCTTTAGTTCCATAAAGATGCGGTACATTCTGGTATCCTCCATTTTGATACAAGTAAGTAGTCTCGAAAGCTTGCAATTATTACCATCTTTTCAGTTAGCCATTAAAAGGTATCAACCACTGAGGACTCTCAGTTCTTTTAAACAATTTTTTTTATCTCTACTGGCTAACACGGTAGAAAGATATATTTTACTTCTTAAAATTAGAAACTCTTTATTTCAAATACATATTAAAAAGTCCATTCCAGGGTCGGTATATACTTTTTAATATGTATTTGAAATAAAGAGTTTCCAATTTTAAGAAATAATCGCTTTGGATTGGATTGCTGGATACCCCCTCTCTGAACGCTATATGCAGCCTGTATACTATATGGAGGTGCCTAATGCTATCAGGATCTACCCTGTACTATATAGGTGCTGTATACTACATGAGGATGCCTAATGCTATCAGGTTCTGCAGTGTGCTATATAGGTGCTGTATACTACATGGAGGTGCCTAATGCTATCAGGGTCTGCACTGTGCTATATGGCGGCTGTATACTACATGAGGGTGCCTAATGCTATCTGGGTCTGCTCTGTGCTATATAGGTGCCGTGTACTATATGGACATGCCTAATGCTATCTGGCTCTGCTCTGCGCTATATATTGGCTGTATACTACATGAGGGTGCCTAATGCTATCTTGGTCTGCACTGTGCTATATGGCGGCTTTATACTACATGAGGGTGCCTAATGCTATCTCAGTCTGCACTGTGCTATATATGGGCTGTATACTACATGAGGTTGCCTAATGCTATCTGGGTCTGAATTATGCTATATGGCGGCTGTAAACTACAAGAAGGTGCCTAATGCTATGTGGGTCTGCATTGTGCTATTTGCAGCCTGTATACTACATGGAGGTGCCTAATGCTATGTGGGTCTGCACTGTGCTATATGCAGCCTGTATACTACATGGAGGTGCCTAATGCTATCAGGATCTGCCCTGTGCTATATAGGTGCTGTATACTACATGAGGATGCCTAATGCTATGTGGGTCTGCACTGTGCTATATAGGTGCTGTATACTACATGGAGGTGCCTAATGCTATCTGGGTTTGTACTGTGCTATATGGTAGCTTTATACTACATGAGGGTACCTAATGCTATCTCGGCCTGCACTGTGCTATATATGGGCTGTATACTACATGAGGGTGCCTAATGCTATCTGGATCTGCATTATGCTATATGGCGGCTGTAAACTACATGAGGGTGACTAATGCTATGTATGTCTGCATTGTGCTATATGCAGCCTGTATACTACATGAGGGTGCCTAATGCTATCTGGGTCTGCACTGTGCTATTTCGTGGCTGTATACTACATGAGGGTGCCTAATGCTATATGGGTCTGAATTATGCTATATGGCGGCTGTAAACTACATGAGGATGCCTAATGCTATGTGGGTCTGCATTGTGCTATGTGCAGCCTGTATACTACATGAAGGTGCATAATGCTATCTGGGTCAGCACTGTGCTATTGTGGCGCCCTGGCCTAGCCAGGTCGTCACAAATAAACAAATAACATACAAACACCCCCCACCCCCATTAGACAGGGACACCAGCCAAATAAAAACCCTTGTTGCCTCCCTCCAGTGTCTGATGTCCAAACCAGGTGGGGTGGAGCCAAGCGGTTGGCCCCACCCACCGAGGAGTTCACAGGCCTGGAGGCGGGAAAAGTGAGAGATAGAGTTTGGAGTTTGAGGAGTGAAGAGTAAGCACTTGGGTGTCTGGGTTTGTGGCCCAGGCACTGACAGCAAGGTTGGCAGACGGTGGTGGCCGTCTGCAGGAGTGGTGGAGCAACGCGGAACCGTAGGACCGGGGACAAGCGATGGCCCGCCGGTACCGACCGGGAAGTGAAGTGAAGCCAGCACACACAGGCAGGGCCATCGGACCCCGACCAGGCTTGGAGCCACCGACAATAGTCAGATCCGAATGTGACTGGAACCCCAGGGGTTTCACAACAGCAAAAGTCCCGATTGAAGGCAACAGCCCACACCGTGAGGGTATACAGCTACCGCCTAAGGCTAGAGACCCAAGGGCCAGCATCTGTGGGCAAACGGGCTCCTCCGGTACCCATAATTCATAGTAGTCAGAAAGAGAACATTAAGGTGCAGGGAAAGACAGCCGCCATCACCTGTCCGGGGAGAAGCACTGCAGCTGGCTGCGGGACCCGTCCATCCAGCCGTTTGGTTTACTGAGAACTTTGTACCTTTCTTGCTAAGTGAGTACACCCGTGCCATCCGGCACCGTGCCGCGCAGTCCCTGCAACCCTACACCTCACCAACCCTGCCTCCCCGTCACATCATCGGGCCCCGGCACCACCGACCCCTACCCACGGAGGGGGAAAACAACATCCCAGCTGCTCCTTACCATCGCTCCCGGGATCCCCGTCATCAGCAGCGGTGGTGCCTATCTTCACCACGACCCGTGGGTGGCGTCACGGACTAAATCCCCCAAAACCAGCCACCCCTTTCACTCACGGGCGAGGAGCGCCGCTCGAGTCCCCGGATCCGGCCCACCGCTCGAGCCACCGAGCAGCAGCCGCAGGAGCGCCGGACCCGAGCGTTATCGAGAGCGCAGCAGCGACGGCGTCCTCCCCGCCCGCGACACTATATGCAGCCTGTATACTACATGAAGGTGCATGAGAGTTGTATGTCACCTCCACCCCAGTGCTGTATACCCCCTCAGAGCTGTGTATACCTCCAGAGCTGCATGTCACCTCCCCACCTCAGAGCTGTTTGTCCCCCCCACCCCAGAGCCACTGCCCCCCTCTAGAGCTGTATGCCCCGCTCTGGAGCTGTATGGCCCCCATTGCTCTATATCCCTTTCCTCAGTAATACAGTGCCTACAAGTAGTATTCAACCCCCTGCAGATTTAACAGGTTTGATAAGATGCAAATAAGTTAGAGCCTGCAAACTTCAAACAAGAGCAGGATTTATTAACAGATGCATAAATCTTACAAACCAACAAGTTATGTTGCTCAGTTAAATTTTAATAAATTTTCAACATAAAAGTGTGGGTCAATTATTATTCAACCCCTAGGTTTAATATTTTGTGGAATAACCCTTGTTTGCAATTACAGCTAATAATCGTCTTTTATAAGACCTGATCAGGCCGGCACAGGTCTCTGGAGTTATCTTGGCCCACTCCTCCATGCAGATCTTCTCCAAGTTATCTAGGTTCTTTGGGTGTCTCATGTGGACTTTAATCTTGAGCTACTTCCACAAGTTTTCAATTGGGTTAAGGTCAGGAGACTGACTAGGCCACTGCAACACCTTGATCTTTTCCCTCTTGAACCAGGCCTTGGTTTTCTTGGCTGTGTTCTTTGGGTCGTTGTCTTGTTGGAAGATGAAATGACGACCCATCTTAAGATCCTTGATGGAGGAGCGCAGGTTCTTGGCCAAAATCTCCAGGTAGGCCGTGCTATCCATCTTCCCATGGATGCGGACCAGATGGCCAGGCCCCTTGGCTGAGAAACAGCCCCACAGCATGATGCTGCTACCACCATGCTTGACTGTAGGGATGGTATTCTTGGGGTCGTATGCAGTGCCATCCAGTCTCCAAACGTCACGTGTGTGGTTGGCACCAAAGATCTCGATCTTGGTCTCATCAGACCAGAGAACCTTGAACCAGTCTGTCTCAGAGTCCTCCAAGTGATCATGAGCAAACTGTAGACGAGCCTTGACATGACGCTTTGAAAGTAAAGGTACCTTACGGGCTCGTCTGGAACGGAGACCATTGCGGTGGAGTATGTTACTTATGGTATTGACTGAAACCAATGTCTTCCCGGAGCTCCTTCCTTGTTGTCCTTGGGTTAGCCTTGACTCTTCGGACAAGCCTGGCCTCGGCACGTGTGGAAACTTTCAAAGGCTGTCCAGGCCGTGGAAGGCTAACAGTACTTCCATAAGCCTTCCACTTCCGGATGATGCTCCCAACAGTGGAGACAGGTAGGCCCAACTCCTTGGAAAGGGTTTTGTACCCCTTGCCAGCCTTGTGACCCTCCACGATCTTGTCTCTGATGGCCTTGGAATGCTCCTTTGTCTTTCCCATGTTGAACAAGTATGAGTGCTGTTCACAAGTTTGGGGAGGGTCTTAAGGTCCAGTCACACTAAGCAACTTACCAGCGATCCCAACAACGATAGGGATCGCTGGTAAGTTGCTAGGAGGTTGCTGGTGAGCTGTCACACTGCGACGCTCCAGCGATCCCACCAGCAACCTGACCTGGCAGGAATCGCTGGAGCGTGGCTACACGAGTTGCTGGTGAGCTCACCAGCAACCAGTGACCAGCCCCCAGTCTCCTAGTTACAGCACACATCAGGTTAATTAACCCGATGTGTGCTGCAGCTAAATGTGCACAGAGCAGGGAGCAGCGCACACTGAGCGCTGGCTCCTTGCTCTCCTAGTTACAGCACACATCGGGTTAATTACCTGATGTGTGCTGCAGCTACATGTGCACAGAGCAGGAGCCGGCAGCACAGGCAGTGAGAGCGGAGGAGGCTGGTATCAAAGGTAAATATCGGGTAACCAAGGACAGGGCTTCTTGGTTACCCGATGTTTACATTAGTTACCAGCCTCAGCAGAAGCTGGCTCCCTGCTCACTGCACATTAGTTGTTGCTGTCTCGCTGTCACACACAGCGATCTGTGCTTCACAGCAGGACAGCAACAACTAAAAAATGGCCCAGGACATTCAGCAACAACCAACGACCTCACAGCAGGGGCCAGGTTGTTGCTGGATGTCACACACAGCAACATCGCTAGCAACGTCACAAAAGTTGTTCGTTACCAGCGATGTTGCTAGCGATGTTGCTTAGTGTGACGGGGCCTTTAATTAGTCAGAATAGGCTGGAAAAAGAGATAATTAATCCAAACATGTGAAGCTCATTGTTCTTTGTGCCTGAAATACTTCTTAATACTTTAGGGGAACCAAACAGAATTCTGGTGGATTGAGGGGTTGAATAATAAATGACCCTCCGAATAAACTTTTCACAATTTAAAAATAAAAAAAGAAATAACATTCTTTTTTGCTGCAGTGCATTTCACACTTCCAGGCTGATCTACAGTCCAAATGTCACAATGCCAAGTTAATTCCGAATGTGTAAACCTGCTAAATCTGCAGGGGGTTGAATACTACTTATAGGCACTGTATGTATTCCCCCCAGTAATGTGTATGTCCCCAGCCTCTCTTGTCATCACAAGACAGAAGTGTAAGGCCTTGTGCGCACTAGGCGTTTTTGCCGCGTTTTTAGCGGCGTTTTTTACCGCGTTTTTGTGCTGAAAACGCAGTGACATTGCTTCCCCAGCAATGTCAATGGGTTTTCAGAAGTGCTGTCCTCACACAGCGTTTTTTTTTAGCTGCGTTTTTGTGGTGACCACAAAAACGCAGCATGTCAATTATTTCTGCGTTTTCCACTGCGTTTTTCACTCATTGAATTCAATGAGATGTTAAAAACGCAATGAAAAACGCATATAGCCGCGTTTCTATGACTAAAAACGCAGCTATAAACGCAAGGGGTGGGCAGTACAGTGACGTGTACAGGAAGAGGATTCCTTCTGTTGGTAAACACAGAAGCAGGAATCCTCCCGGTACCGTCACCGCTGCGTCCACCTCCCGTCCTGTGCATGTCAGCTCCGTGCGGCGCCATGTCTGGGCGGGAGGTGGAGGCAGCGGCGAAAACCAAAGTGAACAGTAGAAAAAAAAAATGTCATATATACTCACCTGTCCGCAGGGTCCCGGTGCCATGTCCGCTCCCAGCTCCTCCCGGTACCGCCGCTCTGGCTGTGTGCAGTCTCCCCGGGGCAGGACCTTGCTTGCAGGACCTGGCGGTGGATCACCTGATGCAGTCACCTGACGCATCAGCTGATCGCGGTGTCGCCGGCTTTTTCGCGCCCGGCCGGCTATCAGCTGATCCTGCCGTCAGGGGACTTCATCAGCTGATCACCGGCAGCTCCTGCAGCGATCGGACAGGATCAGACTCCTGTCCAATCGATCGCTCCAGGAGCTGCCGGTAATAATCAGCACAGCACAGACGTGAGTATTATTTTTTTTTTTTCTACTGATGCATCAGCTGATTGTATAATCGGCTTTTATACAATCAGCTGATGTGTGATGGGATTCAGGTCCTTTAACCTGTCACATCATCTGATCGCTTTGCCTTCCAGCAAACCGATCAGATGATATTGGATCCTGATTGGACGGCGCGGGACCCTAACCCAGGATTACTGCGGAGGGGGGTTTATTTCAATAAAGATGGAGTCACTAATTGTGTTGTGTTTTATTTCTAATAAAAATATTTTTCTGTGTGTTGTGTTTTTTTTTTTATCATTACTAGAAATTCATGGTGGCCATGTCTAATATTGGCGTGACACCATGAATTTCGGGCTTAGGGCTAGCTGATAATATACAGCTAGCCCTAACTCCATTATTACCCGGCTAGCCACCCGGCTTCAGGGCAGCTGGAAGAGTTGGATACAGCGCCAGAAGATGGCGCTTCTATAAAAGCGCCATTTTCTGGGGTGGCTGCGGACTGCAATTCGCAGTGGGGGTGCCCAGAAAGCTTGGGCACCCTGCACTGTGGATTCCAATCCCCAGCTGCCTAGTTGTACCCGGCTGGACTCAAAAATTAGGCGAAGCCCACGTAATTTTTTTTTTTAATTATTTCATGAAATAATTAAAAAAAAGGGCTTCTCTATATTTTTGGTTCCCAGCCGGGTACAAATAGGCAGCTGGGGGTTGGGGGCAGCCCGTACCTGCCTGCTGTACCCGGCTAGCATACAAAAATATGGCGAAGCCCATGTCATTTTTTTTTTCTTTTTGGGCAAAAAACTGCATACAGTCCTGGATGGAGGATGCTGAGCCTTGTGGTTCTGCAGCTGCTGTCTGCTCTCCTGCATACACTAGTGAATGGAGGATGCTGAGACTTGTAGTTCTGCAGCTGCTGTCTGCTCTCCTGCATACACTAGTGAATGGAGGATGCTGAGACTTGTAGTTCTGCAGCTGCTGTCTGCTCTCCTGCATACACTAGTGAATGGAGGATGCTGAGACTTGTAGTTCTGCAGCTGCTGTCTGCTCTCCTGCATACACTAGTGAATGGAGGATGCTGAGACTTGTAGTTCTGCAGCTGCTGTCTGCTCTCCTGCATACACTAGTGAATGGAGGATGCTGAGACTTGTAGTTCTGCAGCTGCTGTCTGCTCTCCTGCATACACTAGTGAATGGAGGATGCTGAGACTTGTAGTTCTGCAGCTGCTGTCTGCTCTCCTGCATACACTAGTGAATGGAGGATGCTGAGACTTGTAGTTCTGCAGCTGCTGTCTGCTCTCCTGCATACACTAGTGAATGGAGGATGCTGAGACTTGTAGTTCTGCAGCTGCTGTCTGCTCTCCTGCATACACTAGTGAATGGAGGATGCTGAGACTTGTAGTTCTGCAGCTGCTGTCTGCTCTCCTGCATACACTAGTGAATGGAGGATGCTGAGACTTGTAGTTCTGCAGCTGCTGTCTGCTCTCCTGCATACACTAGTGAATGGAGGATGCTGAGACTTGTAGTTCTGCAGCTGCTGTCTGCTCTCCTGCATACACTAGTGAATGGAGGATGCTGAGACTTGTAGTTCTGCAGCTGCTGTCTGCTCTCCTGCATACAATGAACATTTTGAAGAAGGAAATGACATCAGACCTTTTTTTTTTTTTTTTTTTTCATCAACAATCTTTAATGGCATTGTGCACTGATTAAAAACGCAGCAAAAAACGCACCAAACCGCGGCAAAAACGCATGCGTTTTTGCCGCGTTTTTTTAGCCGCGGGTGCGGTTTTTTTAGACAAAAATGCACATAAAAACGCAGCGTGGAAAAAAACGCCTAGTGCGCACATACCCTTAGTGTTCTCTATGTGCGGCCATGTCTGTAAAGGCTGCTTTACACTAGACAATCTATCGTGCGATAGATCGTCGGGGTCACGGTTTTTGTGACGCACATCCGGCATCGCTGGCGATGCCGGCCTGTGTGACACCTCCTAGCGACGCAGTATCGCTCACAAATCGTGAGTCGTGTAGTGGTCGCTAGGTTCCATAATATCGGTCCTGAAATCGGGCGACGGTTGTTCATCGTTCCCGTGGCATCACACGTCGCTCCGTGTGACACCATGGGAGCGATTAACATCGCGTACCTGCTTCCCGCTTCAGCCGCCGGCTCTATGTTGAAGGAAGGAGGTGGGCGGGATGTTTACATCCTGCTCATCTCCGTCCCGCCGCTTCTATTGGTCGGCGGCCGTGTGACGTCGCTGTGACGCCGAACGTCCCTCCCACTCCAGGAAGTGACGTTCGCCGCCCACAGCGAGGTCGCACGAGAGGTAAGTATGTGTGACGGGGGTTACCGACTTTGTGCGCCACGGGCAGCGATTTGCCCGTGACGCAAAAAGGACGGGGGCGGGTACGATCGATTGTGAAATTGCACAATCGGTCGTACCGTGTAAAGCAGCCTTTAGTGATGACCACCAATCAGCGTGGCACAGACACATGCCCAGGAGGAGCTGGATGGAGACAAGCGGGGAGGTGAATGAGGCTGTTGCCGGCTTTCCAATATTAGAAATCTCTCTAATGTGTCTGTGTGTATGTATGATGTGTATAAATGTATGTCAGTGTATATGACTGTGTATAGATTTTTGTCTATTTATAAGTGTTTTTGTGAATTTCCCTTTAAATAAGTATGTGTACGTATGCCTGTATGTGTATGTATCTGTGCATGTCTATGTGTGGATGGGGCCCACTGAGACTCCTTCGCCCAGGGCCCACAAAAACCTGGAGCCGGCCCTGCCTGGGGGGCAATTGCCCACCTGCCTCCCAGCCCAGCCCGCCCTTGCTAGGGGGAGCTTTCTGTATTGGAATGTATTGCATTCGATATGACGTCTGTGTAATTCTGTATGCAGTGAGCGCCACCTAGTGGATATTACAGACCTCCCAACTCTGAAGAGCAAACAACAGGGACACTTTTGAGAGTTAAACCAAACAGTTAACCTTGCCAGAGGCGTAGCTAGAGGTTCAGCTTGGGGGGGGAACAAAACATCTGAGTGGGCCCCTAACCAGGTAACCATGTGTACAACTACAGTGGGTATAGGGGAACCTCAGCAGATGACACTGATATTACCGCTATATAGTGACTATATAGTGGTAGATATCGGTGCTGCAGCACATATACATATTACAGCTGACGTTCTTTCAGATGGAATTGTCACTTTTCCAGTCTTTTCCATCAGACAGACATAACAACTTCTTCAAGCCACAACTGGTCTACAGAGATTTCAAAATTCGTGTGGGGGGGGTCACTATACTGTGCACAAGATGGTAATGGGGAGGTATCCACGTTTGTGAGGGCATATTTGGTCGGCATACTGCAAAGAGGACATAAAGGGATTATTAAATGGTGTGGGAACTAAGGGGCTTTATTAGGGGCACTATTTTTGTTTGGACGTACAAAAAGCAGAGGGTGTGGTCTCATCTATCCCCGTGGTGATCAGGGGCCTACCTAGAGCTACATTACTGTTAACTATACCAGCATGCACAGTTCCGATATAGTTAATGTCTGAGGGAGTGCTAGGTGACATGATCTCCCTGCATTGCCGCTGATAGTGCATGCTCAAGACTCTCTCCTGCTAATTAAAGTTAATGAATATTCACTGTTTACCCCACCCACCTTCTGTGCCAGTGTCTGTGATTGGTTGCAGACTGCTATACACGCCCCCCCACTCTGTGTCTGCGTATGTGATTGGTTAGTTTGCTGTATAGTAGCGTAATAAAAAAAAAAAAAAATTAAAAAATGACGTAAGCTCCGGCCATGTGGAGGAGTTGCAAATTTGGTGTAGAAATGTGGGGCAGACATCTGGTACAAACCCTACTGATTAAAATCCCATTGACAACCCTGAAGAAAATTCACATGTTCCTTTTGAGGTTTGTGTGGCACTCTGGAAGGCATTGCATCCCTAATTCAGTTAGGTATGTGTCCAAGTCACATGGGGGCCTAGCATTTCCAAATATCACTTTATACTATTATGCAATGCACTTACGCCCCTTGGCCTCTTGCTCAACTCTAAACACATTTAACAAATGGACAGATATTGAAAAGTTATGGATAGCTCCTTACCATCCCAGCTCCTTGATTTGTGGGAATCCGTTTGATATCTTTTCTTGTGCGCCATTAGGTCCTATGGCCTTTTCCAGAAACGTTAATTGGCTATCCATGTGTGACGCCCTGGGCAAGCCAGGGGTCACAGGTCACACACCACCACACCCCACATCCCAGTTAGGAACACCAAAGCTAACCAAAAATCCTTGTTGCCTTCCTCCAGAGGCTGATGATTCACACCAGGGGGTGGGCCAGGCGGTTGGTTCTGCCCACCGAGGAGTTCACAGCTCTGGAGGCGGGAAGAAACCAGGCAGTCAGCTCAGGGAAGAGCTTGAGTGAGGAGTCCAGTGAGGGACATGAAGGAGTGAACAACAGAGTAGCCCAGGCAGGGCTTGAGTAAACAGCTAAGAGGAGTCAAGGAAGTGAAAGTAGAAAGAAGTAAAGTGGTAAAAGAGGGCAGCAAGAGTGGTGACAGAAAGGAAGCCTGAAGTAGTCCAGCTGTGTGCAGGACAGGTCAGCAAGGTCAGCAACGGTGGTGACTGTCTGGAGGGGGACCGTTTGGAAGTTCCTGGAAGGACCGCGGACGGGTAGTGGCCCGGCGGTCTGGAGCAGTGTACCGAAGGACAGTCAGCACCAGGGCAGGGGCCTGTCGGACCCCGGCAAGGCTAGGAGTCGCCATAATTTGCCAAATCCGTCAGTGAAGGGGACGTAGATCCCCCAACAACCAAGTCCCGATTGAAGGCAACAGCCCAACCAGAGTAGGAGAGACACCGCCACCGCCAAGGCACCAGTTTCTCAGGGCCAGCGCCTGCGGGCAAAGAGTAGAGCTCCTCCGGTCCAGCTTGAAGCCGGGGAGCGGGGGTACCGGTGGGAACCCATCGCTACCAACACAGAAACAAAGGTGCAAGGAAAAGGGACATCATCGTCACCTACTGGAAGAGCAAGTGCAGCCGTCCGTGGGAACCGTCTTTCCAGCCGTGTGGTTTACCGTAAAACTGTGTCAGCGTCTCAGGCTGAGTGAGTACCACAGTGCCGCAAGGCTGCCCCCGCGTCCCTGCGCCCACCAGGCCCTGCATCTCCCATCTCATCACCGGGTCCCGGGATCACCAACCCCTACCCACGGAGGGGCAACACAACACCTGGCTGCTCTGCATCACCATCCCCGGGATCCCCATATTGAGCAGCAGTGGTGAAATCACCACAACCGTGGGTGGCGTCACGGACAATAAACATCCCTACACCCAACAACCCCCCTTTTCACTCACGGGCAAGGAGTGCCGCTCGAGAACCCCCGGGATCCGGCCCACAGCTCGAGCCACCACTGAGCAGCAGCCGCCGGACCCGAGCAGAAGGGGTGAGCGTAGTGTGCTGGCACCCTCCTCCCCGCCCGCGACACATGCTTCTCTTCTAACCTGCTTTTTATATGCTCACACCTTCCAGAGGTACATATGGCCTTAGTGACCAGTCACTGGAAAGAACTGGGCTTTTTTTTTTTTTTTAGAGATAAAGCGGACTGTCTTGTAGGGGGGTTAAGGGTTAGGCCCACCCCTACATCTGTACCCAGCAGTAGTAACTGTAAATGACTTGCTTGTGTTATTTCGCCACCAGGTGGCAGTGTTGCTTTGGCTATGTCCGGGCATCTGGGTAGGCAGGAGGAGGAGAATAGGGATAAATATATAAGGGAGAGACAGTAGGAGGGGGAGAGGGCGAGTCACCAGGGAGATGTAGATGTAAGATGTTCCAAGTAACAAATCCTGACCCTATGGGTCACCCTCATGGCTGCGATACACAGGATCTTGGATGGATTATTGAACCGCGTCACCCACGGAGAGGAGTTTAGTCTGACAGTTGGGGGTCTGGCGTTGGTGTCTGCTAACAGTAACAGAAGGAAGCTCTCACTCACGGAAAAGGTCAGTGTGCCCCCTGGTGGTTGGGTATGTCTGAATTCCCTGGCACGAAGGGGAGACCCCTGTATGGAGGTGTGGGGGCTCATGCTGTATATTGGAGGCTATATGGGTGCTCATTCTGTATATAGGAGGCTATGTGTGGGCTCATGTTGTATATAAGTGCATGTGTGTGGGTTCATGCTGTATATAGGAGGCTATGTGGGGGTTCATGCTGTATATAGGAGGCTGTGTGGGGGCACATGCCGTATATTAAAGGCTATGTGGGTGTTATGCTGTATATAATGGCATCTGTTGGGGCTCATGCTGTATATAGAAGGCTTTGTTGGGGCTCATGCTGTATGTAGGAGGCTGTGTTGGGGATCATGCTGTATATATAGGAGGCTATGTGGAGGCTCATGCTTTATATAAGGGCATTTGTGGTGGCTCATGTTGTAAATAGGAGGCTATATGGGGGGGTTCATGCTGTATATAGGAGGCTGTGTGGGGGCTCATGCTGTATATATTAGGCTGTGTTGGGGCTCATGCTGTATATAGGAGGCTGTGTGGGTCTCATGCTGTATATAGGAGGTTGTGAGGGGGCTCATGCATAAGTCCTATGTAGAGACTCATACTCTATATAGGGGGCTGTGTCTTGGCTCATACTGTATATAAGGGCTATGTGGGGGCTCACTGTATATAGTGGGTGCTGCATTTGGGCTCATACTGTATACAGGGTTCTATGCAAAGGGTCATACTGTATATAGGGGGCGCTGTGTATGGGCCCATAATGTATTTAGAAGACTATGTGGGGACTCATACTGTATATAAGAGGGTCTATATGGGGGTTCATACTCAATTTAGAAGGCTATGTGGGGGGCTCATACTATATATAGGGGAGTTATGTGTGGGGCTTATGCTGTATGCTGTATATAGGAGGCTATGTGGGAGCTCCTGCATTGGTGCTATGTAGGAGCTTATACTCTAGGGGGGCTGTGTTGGCTCATGCTGTATATAGAGGGCTATATGGGGGCTCATACTGTAGTGCGGCTATGTAGGGGCTCATACTCTATATAGGGTGGCTGTGTTGGGGCTCATTCTGTATATATAGGAGGCTATGTGGAGGCTCACGCTGTACTGTCATGGACAAAAGGTTTGAGAATGACACCAAAATTATATTTTCACATGATCTGTTGCCCTCTGGTTTTTAATTGTGTTTGTCTGATGTTTACATCACATACAGAAATATAATTGCAATCATATTATGAGTACCAAAAGGTTATATTGACAGTTAGAATGAGTTAATGCAGCAAGTCAATATTTGCAGTGTTGACCCTTCTTCTTCAGGACCTCTGCAATTCTCCCTGGCATGCTCTCAATCAACTTCTGGACCAAATCCTGACTGATAGCTGTCCATTCTTGCATAAGCAATGCTTGCATTTTGCCAGAATTTGTTGGTTTTTGTTTGTCCACCCGTCTCTTGATGATTGCCCACAAGTTCTCAATGGGGAGTTTCCAGGCCATGGACCCAAAATCTCTATGTTTTGTTCCATGAGCCATTTAGTGATCATCACCTTTGCTTCATGGCAAGGAGCTCCATCATGCTGGAAAAGGCATTGTTGGGCGCCAAACTGCTCTTGGACAGTTGGGAGAAGTTGCTCTTGGAGGACATTCTGGTACCATTCTTTATTCATGGCTGTGTTTTTAGGCAAGACTGTGAGTGAGCCGATTCCCTTGGCTGAGAAGCAACCCCACACATGAATCGTTTCAGGATGCTTAACAGTTGGCATGAGACAAGACTGGTGGTAACGCTCACCTCTTCTTCTCCTAATAAGCTGTTTTCCAGATGTCCCAAACAATCGAAAAGGGGATTCATCTGAGAAAATGACTTTACCCCAGTCCTCAGCAGTCCACTCCCTGTACCTTTTGCAGAATATCAGTCGGTCCCTGATGTTTTTTCTGGAGAGAAGTGGCTTCTTTGCTGCCCTCCTTGAAACCAGGCCTTGCTCAAAGAGTCTCCGCCTCACAGTGCGTGCTGAAGCACTCACACCAGCCTGCTGCCGTTGCTGAGCTAGCTCGGCACTGCTGGTAGTCCGATCCCACAGCTGAAACAGTTTTAAGATACAGTCCTGGCGTTTGCTGGTCCTTCTTGGGCGCCCAGGAGCCTTTTTGGCAACAATGGAAGATCTCTCCTTGAAGTTCTTGATGATGCGATAGATTGTTGACTGAGGTGCAATCTTTGTAGCTGTGATACTCTTCCCTGTTAGGCCATTTTTGTGCAGAGCAATGATGGCTGCACGTGTTTCTTTAGAGATAACCATGGTTAACTGAAGAGAAACAATGATACCAAGCACCAGCCTACTTTTAAAGTGTCCAGTGGTGTCATTCTTACTTAATCATGACTGATTGATCGCCAGGCCTGTCCTCATCAACACCCACACCTGTGTTAATGGAACAATCACTAAAACAATGTTAGCTGCTCCTTTTAAGGCAGGAATGCAATGATGTTGAAATGTGTTTTGGGGGTTAAAGTTCATTTTCTTAGCCAATATTGACTTTGCAAGTAATTGCTGTTAAGCTGATCACTCTTTATGACACTCTGGAGTATATGCAAATTGCCATTAGAAAAACTTAAGCAGTAGACTTAAAAAAATTAATATTTGTAGCATTCTCAAAACTTTTCGCCATGACTGTATATAAGGGCATGTGTATATCATATTGTATATAAGAGACTATGTGGAGGTTCATGCTGTATATAGGAGGCTGTGTTGGGGCTCATGCTGTATAGTGGAGGTTGTGTGGGGGCTCATGCTGTGTATAGGAGGCTGTGAGGAGACTCATGCATAAGTGCTATTTAGAGGCTCATACTCTATATATTGTGGCTGTATGTTGGTTCATACTTTATATAGAGGGTATGTGGGGGCTCATGCTGTATATAGAGGGGCTTTGTTTTGGCTCATACTGTATATAGAGCTTTATGTGAGGTCTCATACTGTATATAGGGGGACTGTGTGTGGGCAAATACTGTATATGGGGGATTGTCAGCATACTTAAAGGGGTTATCTGGCTTCTTTTGACTTTTTTTATTACCCTATTGGGCTACATTGGGGCAGGTAAGTAGATAGAGAGCACTTACTTGCCCTGCTGTCAGCCCCTCTCCCCCGGCTCAGAGTGGTCATGTGACCACTCCTGCCGCGATTTTGCTGCTTCCGGTCATTTCATGTCAACATGGGCAGGGCCATGTTGACATGCAAATCTGGAACAGCATGTCGCCTCCCTGCTGGGGCGGCTACAGTGCAATGAGCCCCGCCCCCCTTCCCTGCACCCTCCCACACATTCCCCCGCACCTCTTACTCTCCCCGCAACCTCCCCCTGCACTGCTGTGGGGTCCGTGCCCTGGGGGAGGGGCCTGGCGGCGGCTGCCGCGTTGTCAGCGCACATTCAAATGTACCGGCATCGCAGATCACAGATGCCGGTACATTTGAAAGTGCTGATGAGAAGCAGCGCAGCGCTGCTTCTCATCACTGCTCGTGCAGTCTGTGCTCTCTTCAGCATAGCGGTGACGTCACTACTGTGCTGATATGGCCAAAGCACAGACAGCGCGCGACCTTGCAGGAGCGGCGGGGACCGAGGACGGGTGAGTATGTACTCCCTACATGTGTTCCCTATGGGGATGGGGGATGGGGATGGGGGGGGTCGGTGCAGAGCGCCGCGTGCGGTACAGAGCCATATGTGTGTGTGTGTGTGTGCGGTGCAGAGCCATATGTGTGCGTGTGCGGTGCAGAGCCATGCGTGTGCGGTGCAGAGCCCGATGTGCGTGTGCGGTGCAGAGCCATATGTGTGCGTGTGGTGTGCAGAGCCCGATGTGCATGTGCGGTGCAGAGTCCGATGTGCGGTGCAGAGTCCGATGTGCGTGTGCGGTGCTGAGTCCGATGTGCGTGTGCGGTGCTGAGTCCGATGTGCGTGTGCGGTGCTGAGTCCGATGTGCATGTGTGTGGTGCAGAACCATATGTGCGTGTGTGTGGTGTAGAGCCATATGTGTGTATGTGGTGTGCAGAGCCATATGTGTGCGTGTGCGGTGCAGAGCCTGATGTGGTGTGTGGTGCAGAGCCCGATGTGGTATGGGGTGCAGAGCCTGATGTGGGGCTGTTATTTGCAATGCTGTAGTGATAACAGGTCAGTGCTGAGACTGAATACTGACAGGGAATGTGTGTGCAGAGGGCGAGGCTGGACAGTGAGGTCTGGCAGGGAGCCACCTTTCAAACTGTGCAGAGCCCTTGCTACCCTTATTCCACCCCTGCAGTGACTTTTCTTTCCACCTACCTTATAATTTTGCCACTGATCTACCTCCTAACTTTGCCCCTGCCCTCTTTGGTTTTAACGCAGCTAATCCTCTGTCTCTCCACTGTCCAACACAATGGATGCAACCCACAGGAGCCTGTTGTAAGTCCCGACATCTGTATTGGTTTTAAAGGGTGAAGACCAAAGTTCCCCAGGGACCAGCTAAGCAGATTGATTCACACAAAGTCTGTCCTCGGAAACCCTACTTACGAGCTGCCACAAAAGCAATTTGATCAAGCATTTTGCATTCGTTCCCTGATTATCGATCCGTTTAAATGGGCTTTTGGTGCTTAGGGCAACACGAGCTATGAAAATGGCTCAGTGTATAATTGCTCTAAGTTAAAAAGCATGTCTGCTTTTTGAATAATTTTTTATTAGAAGAGCCTGTAAACATAAAGCAGATCACACAGCTATCAGTTGTGGGCATGGCAGCAAATGAGAAATGCATCATTACACTTAGCCCATTGCAATTAAACTTGCAATTCAAGTAATGAATGGACATGCTCGGTCTTCTAGATGTAACAAGTGGCATGAGAGACTGCAATGCCATTGAAGCAGTTACCTTAAGGGTGCTTTACATGCTGCGACATCGCTAGCCAATGCTAGCGATGCCGAGCGCGATTGCACCCGTCCCCGTCGCACGGCCGATATGTGGTGATCGCTGTCATAGCGAACATCATCGCTACGGCAGCGTCACACACACATACCTGTTCTGCGACGTCGCTGTGACCAGCAATCTGCCTCCTTTCTAAGGGCGTTCGTTCAGCGTCACAGCGACGTCACAGCAGCGTCACTGAACCGCCGCCCAATAGAAAAGGAGGGGAGGAGATCAGCGGCTGGAACATGCCGCCCACCTCCTTCCTTCTTCCTTTTCCGGTGGACGCAGGTAAGGAGATGTTTGTCGTTCCAGCGGCGTCACACACAGCGATGTGTGATGCCGCAGGAACAACAAACAACCTCGTACCTGTCGCTGCAGCGATATTAAGGAAATGAGCGATGTGACAACGAGCAACGATTTCGTTAACGGCGCCGGATGTGCGTCACTAACGACGTAACCCTGATGATATATCATTACCGATGTCGCAGCGTGTAAAGCACCCTTTACTTTCAAGTACACAGAATGTAGGAGAGTTTTTTATCACAAATTTCTGACCCACATAATGTAGAATTCCTAGCAGGGTCCATTGGACACATTTGTCCAATTCAAGTCTGGTGATTTTCTTGATGGTCTTGATGAGGGTCATGGTGGAGTAATCAAAACCAAAGAAGAAAATAATGTGAACGCATATACCCTGCTGTAACTAAATAAAAGTATAATGCATATAATTGAACATAGGGGACTTAATAAACACTATTTTTGATCAAAAAAGCATAAAGCCATCCCACCTCAACAAGGTGTACCCAATCTGGACAGTACCTACACTCTCTTGTATTAAAACCTCACTATGTGTCAACAGACCTCAATCTGAACAAGGGCAGAGAGTGGCTGGGTCCCGACGGGACACACAGCCATGGGAAGCAATATAGATGAAATGAAATGCCCAGCTCACTGGGAAGGGGGCCACATCCTATTTGTACTGAGTACAAGAGACTACAAAAAAAAAAAAAAACAACAACAAAAAAATGAGCCGGAGTATGAGTTGGTGTACATGTAACTTGCAAGCTCATGTTCACACTGGCCATGGTACGTAAAAATCCAAAGAAGAAAATAATATGAACATATACCCTGCTGTAACGAAATAAAAGTATGTTCATATTATTTTCTTCTTTGCTTTTTTACGTCTCATAGCCAGTGTGAGCATGAGCTTACAAGTTAGATGTACATCAACTCATACTCCGCCTCACTTTTTTGTTTGTTTGTAGTCTCTTGTACTCAGTATAAATAGGGTGCGGCCCCCTTCTCAGTGAGCTGGGCATTTCATCTATATTGCTTCCCATGGCTGTGTGTCCAAGTCAGGAGGACCCAGTCACTATCTGCCCTTTTTCAGATTGATGTCTATTGAGACATAGTGAGGTTTTAACATTAAAGAGTGTAGGTACTGTCCCGATTGGGTACACCTTGTCGCGGTGGGATGGCTTTATGTTTTTTTGATCAAAAATAGTGTTTACTAAGTCCCCTATGTTCAATTATATGCACAATGCTTTTAATTAGTTACAGCAGGGTATATGTTTATATTATTTTCTGCTTTGTTTTTTTAGGTCTCATGGCCAGTGTGAACATGAGCTTACAAGTTACATGTGCACCAACTCATACTCCGGATCACTTTTTTGTTTTGGTTTTTTTTCTCTTCATGAATCAGCAGCACCTGTTGGGTGGAGTGCGCTTCTGATATGGCCAAAGATATCAGAAAAGATGACTGATAAGAGCCAAAAAAAAGTCGATTCAGGACAAAAGACACCAGAGTATCCAAAACCATCTTCCATCTGAAAAGCTTGGAAGTAGGGATGAGGAAACCTGAACTGTGAAGTTCTGGGTCCTTACCGATTACCTTGTGTTCGGTGTTAAGCACCAGACACAGACTTTTGACTGTACACCCGATTCCTGTTCAGGTTTATCTCCCGAATAAAGCTTGTTGATAGGTTACAGAGCAGACAATCAGCAAGCTTTTCAGTTGTGGGCAATTCCGGAGCCATCGCAGCCATACCAAGTATTGGCATGACTGTGATTGGCCAGGGAAATCACTGTAAAAAAAGGGGGTGTTTTTAGGATTAATAGAGGGGTGAAAGGGTGTGTGTATTTTATTTCAAACAAATATTTTTTTCCGTATTTGTGATTTATTTCTTTTTTTTTTCCAAAACGTTTTTTATTGATTTTTCAAATTTGTAAAAACATGACAAGTATCATTGCAAAAGAAGAACATTCGTCTGACAAAATGTGACATAGAGGTGGGTGATACCCCAATTTGGAGTTCCATGTTGCTGTTCGATTTAAGATAGTATACAGTAACATTAAACCAAAACATAGGTAATGAAATATAATATAACATATGCAATACAATTCGTTAAATCTCTGTGTCGTCCCTGAATGATTTCAATTTTGCTAGCGTGTCTTGGTATTCCCAACCGTCTCGTCTCCCCCTCCCGCCAGAGCCCCCTCCTAGGTGATTCTCAGTTTACCCAGGCTGTCCTGGATATCGCTCAGGATATACCACTCCGAGTGAACAAAAGGTGCCATCAGGTTAATTATTTCTCCCTGTGTGAATTGGCTTTCAATAAAATGTCTCCATCTCACAAAAAACTTGGCTGTCAACCCATCTTTATCCCTCTCCGCTTCTAGTTTTTCCCACTTCAGAAGGTTGTGTAGTTCGCCCACAACCTCCTTTATGGATGGGCCCTCCCTTTGAATCCAGTGTTTTAAGATGCAACGCTTAGCTATCATGGCTATGTCATGCATTATTGCGTATTTCCTCTTTTCCTGCGTGCTCGGTCCTCCTCCTACTCCTCCCTCAAAGGAGTGGAAAATCCACACCATTAAGTCTAGTTTGCTGAAAATTCCCCATGTTGACTGGGCAAATAGTCTGACTTGGTTCCAGAACCTAGCGATTGTCTCACATTCCCATAGCCCATGCAGCATATCCGTTTTTTCTTTTTGACACTTAGGACACCACCTATCCCTACCTGGTATGTTGAAACCTATAATGGCCCTATGTAGAATTCTGAATTGAGTGTCTCTCCATCTCTCATTGGTAATATGTTTCCGCACTTGTACCCATCCTCTCAGTATATCATCCACCACTTCTTCCCTTCCCAATTGTTTCCCCCACGCTTTTAAAGTCCGACTATCCTCCCGTGAGATAAGCACCCCCCTTAGCGATCGATATATTTTAGAGACATTTATACTTGTTACATCACATTCCAGTAACTCATCAATCGAACTTCTGTTCAGCTCTCTTCCAACCACACCCAGGTCTCCTATTATTCCATGTTTCAATTGTTCATACTGGATGACATGTGAGCTATTAAGGTTGTACTTATCCAACACTTCCCGACCTGTCATCCACCTCCTGTCCTCCACATTCATAACATCTATCATTCTCCTGACTCCCCTCTCTTTCCATCTAGTAAATAGCTTGTTTTCTCGTCCCAGGGGAAAATTTGGGAATGCCCAGGGGTTCAAGTACTTGGACACTTTCCATGAGAGCCCCAGTTTTTTCCTTACCGACTTCCATGTTAGCATGGTGTCTCGGAATATAATTGAGTTCCTTATGTGCCCTTCAACCCTGGATAGTGGGGAGTGCAGAATGGACGTCAGATCCCACGGTGACGCATATTTAGTTTCCATCGCATGATCTGAGTGCCTACTCGTTCCTCTCACCCAATCAATTACATGCCTCATGATACATACAAGATTATACCCTTGGACATCTGGAAAGTTTAGACCTCCCTCCTCTGCTGACTTCATCAGCGTACGCAGCTTTATTCTGGGTTTCCTTCCCCTCCACAGAAATTCTGTATACGCGGAGTTGAGCTTATTCACATCCTTTAGTTTTAGCAATAGCGGGATTGTCTGGAAGGGATACAGCAGCCTAGGAAAGCTCATCATTTTTATCAGGTGGCATCTTGCCAGTAATGGAAGTGGCAGACCTTTCCATCCCTTTAATTGAACTATAATTTTCCTGATTAGCGGTCCATAATTCAAGTTATAGATTGTTTCCACCGATCTTCCTATATGCACTCCCAGGTATTTAATTGAAGATTGTGCTATAGGAATTCCACATAGACAGCCATCCCTTATTTGTCCCCCCATTGTCCCATGATGCCCCTTTAGGAACATGATCTCGCATTTTTTTTTGTTCAGTTTGAAACCGGAGAATGAGCCAAATTTTTCAATCAAGGCAAGAGTCTGTGGCAAATCCGCACCGGGGTCCCCCATATAAAGTATGATGTCATCAGCAAAAAGCGCTGTCTTTACTTCTGAACCCCTTATCTTGATTCCTTTAAAGCTATTTTGTCCCTGTAGTATTCTTGACAACGGCTCGATTGCCAGGTTGAATAAAAGAGGAGATAATGGGCAGCCCTGTCTTGTTCCCTTCATCAAAGGGAACACGTCTGATAGAAAGCCCAGAGTGTGTACCCTAGCTCCCGAGTTGGCATAAAGGTTTCTAATGTAAAGTCTCATCTTGCCTACAATCCCTATGGCCTCCATTACCCTGTCTAACCACCCCCAATTTACATTATCAAACGCTTTTTCTGCGTCAAGTGTAACTAGGGCAGGTCTAGCCCCTCCCTCAGTGAGACCCAGTCTAACCGCGTCTACCACTAGAATTGTCTTTCGGATATTGGTAACGGCATTTCTCCCCTTGATAAACCCCACCTGGTGATTCGTAATGATCCTAGGTAAGATCTCGGCCAGTCTATTAGCCATGATCTTGGACATAATTTTTAAATCCTGATTTATGAGCGATATAGGTCTATAACTAGAGGGATCATCCAGGTCCTTGGTTCCCTTGGGGAGTAATTTAATATATGCTATGTTGGAATTTTTGGGTATTTCCGCCCCTCCCAGGAAAGCATTAAAGACTGAGGTTAGATCCGGCGAGATCAGATCCTTCAGAGCCTTATAGAATTCACTATTGAAACCGTCAGGTCCCGGTGCCTTGTTGGTGTTAAGCTCCCCAATTGTTCTCGTCACCTCCTCTACTGTGATATCTGTGTTTAAGGCACTCAAATCTTCCTCCGTCAAGCTAGGCATTTGGGCTTGTCTTAGCCACTCTGCCTCATCAGTCATGTCGTTATTCCCTGACCCATATAGTTTTCTATAGTAATCTCCCAACAGTTTATTAATGTCCTTAGGATCCGTAGTCACCTCTCCCCCCTTTGTTTTCAGTTTAGAGATCACTGTCATCTTTCTGCTGCCCCTTGCCAGATTGGCCAACATCCTTCCCGCCTTGTTGCCAAACCTATGTAAGTCAACCTCCTTGTGCGACCAGAATAGTTGTTCCTTTTTTTTGGCCCATTCGTCAAATCCCTCTTTTGCCTCCAACCATCTGCCTTTTGTCATGGGAGATCTATTTGTCACATAATTTGTATATGCTACCCGTACTGCTTCACTATGGAAATTATAATTCTCATTGGTTTTCCGTTTGATCATGGCTGCGTACCCCACCAGACGGCCCCTTAGGACCGCTTTTGCCGTTTCCCAAAATATCACTGGGGACTCTCTATGTTCCTTATTGTCCTCTGCGAATTCTCCCCACCACTCCTGTAGCACCTTATGGAAATTATCTTGCCTGAGAAGGAACGATGGGAATCTCCATATGATATCTGTACCTCTCCTGAATTTCTCTCTAATGCCCAATCTCACCGGACTATGATCAGAGATCACCATATTCTCTATCACACAATCTTGCGTTCCACTCAGTAAGTCTTGCGAGATCCAGAACTGATCAATACGTGACCAGCTATCATGAGGGTGAGAGAAGTGTGTATACTCTCTGTCATGTGGGTGAGTTAGTCTCCAGATGTCTTTCAGTCCTACGTCTTCTAATGTTACATCCCTATTGTCTAAACTCCTGCCCACATTAGCTGTCCCTTCCTCGCCCCTCCTCCTATCTTCAGCTGAGTCTGGGACAGTGTTAAAATCGCCTCCCACTATAATGTTAGCCTCCCCATCTGCTAATATGGTGGCCTTTATGTCATCATGAAATGTGATTTGTTGTGAATTTGGGCCATAGACATTATAAATACTGAGTTTACCCGCTGGACTAACGATTGTTAAGTGCTGCCACCTTCCATGGTCGTCTGCCTCATGTGCCACTACCTCATGACTGAATTGTTTATTTATTAGAATCATAGTGCCCGCTTTTCTACCTTGTGCCGCTGCCCCGTAAACGGTGCCCACCCAATGTTTCTTCATGCGGAAAAAGTCCTCCCCCCCCAAGTGGGTTTCCTGTAATAAGGCAATGTCTGTCTTTAGTCTTTTCAGATGTCTCAATATCATTGCTCGTTTGTTAGGTGATCTCAGCCCTTTAACATTCCACGTAGTTATCTGTATCATGTTAACCTGTGTATTCTGCTTTTACTACTCCCTCCCCTATGGGCCCCTGCATCAAGGAAGACGAGATGTTCGACACTAGAATCACAGTTGGTACCACAAAATCGACACTCCCTTTCCCCACCTTGCAAATATAACAAATACAACAAAAAGCATGTAACTGTAAAACATATTTTCCCTTCCGAGAAATCCACGGCGCTTCCCGCCACGTTGGTGAGCTCCCCTATTCCTAGCCAAAATATGTAGCTCCCTAATCACCCCCCAAAAAATATATGTTCTATCCCCGGACTAACTTGAATAAGCCTTTGAAAATTATGCAAAAATTAGCACAGTATGTCAAAACCTCAGCAAGATTCTCCAGTCCTACTTATCTCTGACTCCAGGTAGCCATCAGTCCGCCCAGAACAGGCCCACTTCATTTGAATTTGGATGATGTTCCTGGACAAAGGAGAAAAAGAAAAAAAGAAAAAAAAAAAAAGACCAAGGGGAGAGAAGATGGAGAAAGAAAGGAGAAGAACAAAAAAAAAAAAAAAAAAAAAAAAAAAAGAGAGGGGGGGGGGAAGAGGACCCAGGCTTTGGGATGTTTTCCTCTCTTTTCTCCCTTCCCCCTCCTCCTCTCACCTCCCCAACCCTCTCTCCGTAATGCATCCTCCTCAACGCCTCTCCCTGTTTGGGAAGAGAGAAAAAAAAAAAACAGGCAAAAAAAGGAAAAACAATGAGCGAGTTCCAGTTCAGGTATCATGGTTTCTCTCCAAGGGTTGGTTCCTGTGTTCCAGGCGAGAATTATGCTGTCGACCCGGGCTTGGCCTCCTTTCCTCCCTGGTCTCGACTTGCTTTTGTCCCCCAAAACGTCCCACATCTCTTCCTGAGCTTGTGGGGGATCTTCTTCTATTATTCCCTTCTCCACTAGCTCCTTTTTCTTGCCTTTCTGACCTAGTATTGTCGAGCTCTGCCATGAGAATGTTTTCTGCTTCTTTGTAGTCCTTGTAGTATACAAACGAGCCATTGGGGTTTCTAACTTTCAGTGTAGCAGGGTATAATAGCTGGCACTTTACTTTTTTGTTGTACAGAAATGAGCAAATTTTGGTAAATTCTTTTCTCCTTCTGGATACTTCCGCTGAATAATCCCCAAAAATTAGCAGTCTGTTGCCTTGATATTGTAGTGGACGCTTTCGTTCTCTAAAGGCCCTCAATATTTCCTCCTTATGCTTATAATCAAGGTATTTGACAATCACCTGCCTGGCTCTTATCGGGGTATTCTTGTTTGAGTTTTGGCCCTCTCCCTTATTCGCCTCCTGGTGTCTCAGTGGACCCACTCTGTGGGCTCTTTCAACTCTGAATTTCGCCTTTATGCCCAGGGCCTGCGGTAGCTCCAACTCGCATATATTATCCAACTGTCCAATCGATACAGACTCTGGCAACCCGACTATACGTAGGTTGTTTCGTCTCGATCTGTTTTCCAAATCGTCTGCTTTATCCTTCAAGTATTCATTAGATTTTGCTAGAGCTGCTATTTGTGCCTGCATAGCCAGTATTGTCTCCTCGGAGTCAGATATTCTCTGCTCTGATTCTGCCAGTCTAGAGGCATGGGCATTTATCTGTTTTTGCATATTAGCTAATGATGTTTGTATGGCTGCCTCAATAGCCACTTTAACCTCTTTTGACAAGTGTGATGTCACTTCTTCAGCCAGTTTTTTATAGTCCACATTAAGCTTTTGTGTGTACTTGTCTTGGCCTGCAGGTGGTGCTGTTTTCTTAGTTCTCTTTGTCTGGACTGGGCCACCACCTCCATCCCCCAATAGCTTGCAGGCTTGTGATGTTGGTGTAGTAGGCTGCTTTTTGTTTCCTTTGGAAGGGGTACTATGAATTCTTGCATTTGACTTCCTGTGAGTCTGAGTGGGATTAATCTCCCTGTGCTGTTTGTCAGTTTCATACTCCAACACTGCTGTGTCTTTGAGCTGCCCTGCTTTGTCTGCATCCTCTCTCCCCTCTGCCTCCATATCTCCTTCATCCTCCCATTGCGATCCACCATCATCAGTCCCCTGCATCCACCTCTCTCCTGCTGTGTCCTCCTGTGACTCCTCGCTCATATCTTCCTTATCTCCTGTCTCCTCGCTCATATCTCCCTTATCTCTCCCCTTCCAGCTCTGTGTTTGCTTTTCTGTGTCTCTCACCATGCGTTCAGGCTCCTCCCCCATCAGGCTCGGCGCCATTATCTTATCTTCTCCTCTTTCCATATCAAAGCTTCTCCAGGCTGATTCACCGCTCCCAGCACTTCTCAGGAGGTACCTTTCCATAGCTGTCTGCTTTAGGTAACCTCCTGTGCTGCTCTCTGTTTGGTGGCTCGTCCGGGGGGTCTGTTTTTAGTCGGTTTCTGTGAGGGGTGGCAGGAGATTCTCCTCTAAGCTTCCACCTCAGCCAGGACAGGAACAGGAAGTTCGATTTATTTCTTTTTACCTACAGAATTGGTAATGGGGTGGTCTCATAGATGTAACCCATTACTAATCTGGGGTTTGATGGCAGCTGTTATTTATTGACAAATCACAGCTGTCAATAACCCCTCATATTCCCCCGATTGCCACTGCACCAGGGAAATTGGGATGAGCCAGGTATGGCACATCTAATAGATATGACAATTCTGGGCAGCTGTGGACTGGTATTTACAGCTAATATCTATATATATAATTGCCTTATTCTGTCTGTCTGTCTGTCTGTTTGTCTGTCTGTCTATCTGTCTGTCTGTCTGTCTGTCATGCTCCGAAATTGTGTCCTTACGGTGACACAAAGCTGATTGGCCGCTGGGCTCGCCATGGCCCCGCCCCCCCACACGGATTGGCCTCTCGCCCCGGCTCTCTGCAGGCCCCGCCCCCCTCACGCAATGCACGCTCGCTGTGGCCCAACTGACACGGGGCTCCGATTCCCAGGTGAGTACACACACACACGCATCAGATCACACTCACTCTCACACTCACTCTCACACATCACATCCACACACTCACAACATCCTGGGATATCGCTTGCTTCTACACCTGCTCCGTCAGGATCCCGGCAGCGCCAGACATAACCTTGCGATGCTGGGATCTTAACGGAGGCCGTGAAAGCTGGTAACCATTATACACATCGGGTAACTAAGGTCCCTTAGTTACCCGATGTGTATCATAGTTACCAGTGTACACCGGCTCACACTCACTCTCACACACACCTCACACACACATCACATCGCATCCACACATCAAGGTCCTGCAGCTGCGGAACATGCATAACATAACAGCACACACATAACAGCACACACATACACACACAAATCAGATCACACTCACTCACACACACACATCACATCGCATCCAAATACTCACAACATCCTGGGATATCGCTTGCTTCTCAGCGGCGATATTGTGCTGTGAGCTTCCAGGACCTGACAGAGGATCACATGGCCAGAAGCATGTGATATCCCCGGATGTTGTGAGTATCAGTGCGTATGTGCAATATCGTCAGTGTCTGTGTGTGTGAGTGGATGCGATCGGGTGTGTGTGAGTGGATGCGATCGGGTGTGTGTGAGTGGATGCGATCGGTTGTGTGGGTGAGTGTCGGCAGAGGAGCACGGCGTGCTGGAGGAGGCTGGGAGCAGAGAGGCTGATCTTGGGGAAGGCTGGGAGGGGGAGGCTGATGCTGAGGGAGGCTGGAAGGAGAGAGGCTGAGCAAACGTGCTCCATCCGCCATACTGCGCACTCCCCATCGTGCTGCATCCCCCATGCTGCGCACTCCCAAACGTGGTCCATCCGCCATGCTGCGCACTCCCAAACGTGGTCCATCCGCCATGCTGCGCACTCCCAAACGTGGTCCATCCGCCATGCTGCGCACTCCCAAACGTGCTCCATCCGCCATACTGCGCACTCCCAAACGTGCTCCATCCGCCATACTGCGCACTCCCCATCGTGCACCATCCGGCATGCTGCGCACTCCCAAGCGGATGGAGCATGATGGGGGGTGCGTAGCATGGCGGATGGAGCACGTTTGGGAGTGCGCAGCATGGCGGATGGAGCACGTTTGGGAGTGCGCAGCATGACGGATGGAGCACGTTTGGGAGTGCGCAGCATGACGGATGGAGCACGTTTGGGAGTGCGCAGCATGCCGGATGGTGCACGATGGGGAGTGCGCAATATGGCGGATGGAGCACGTTTGGGAGTGCGCAGTATGGCGGATGGAGCACGTTTGGGAGTGCGCAGCATGGCGGATGGACCACGTTTGGGAGTGCGCAGCATGGCGGATGGACCACGTTTGGGAGTGCGCAGCATGGCGGATGGAGCACGTTTGGGAGTGCGCAGCATGGCGGATGGAGCACGTTTGGGAGTGCGCAGCATGGCGGATGGAGCACGTTTGGGAGTGCGCAGCATGGCGGATGGAGCACGTTTGGGAGTGCGCAGCATGCCGGATGGTGCACGATGGGGAGTGCGCAGTATGGCGGATGGAGCACGTTTGGGAGTGCGCAGCATGGCGGATGGAGCACGTTTGGGAGTGCGCAGCATGGCGGATGGACCACGTTTGGGAGTGCGCAGCATGGCGGATGGAGCACGTTTGGGAGTGCGCAGCATGGCGGATGGAGCACGTTTGGGAGTGCGCAGCATGGCGGGTGGAGCACGTTTGGGAGTGCGCAGCATGGCGGATGGAGCATGATAGCGGGTGCGCAGCATGGCGGATGGAGCACGTTTGGGAGTGCGCAGCATGGCGGATGGAGCACGTTTGGGAGTGTGCAGCATGGCGGATAGAGCACGATGGGGAGTGCGCAGCATGGCGGATGGAGCACGTTTGGGAGTGCGCAGCATGGGGGATGCAGCACGATGGGGAGTGCGCAGTATGGCGGATGGAGCACGTCTGGGAGTGCGCAGCATGGCGGATGGACCACGTTTGGGAGTGCGCAGCATGGCGGATGGAGCACGTTTGGGAGTGCGCAGCATGGGGGATGCAGCACGATGGGGGGTGCGCAGCATGGGGGATGGAGCACGATGGGAGGTGCACACCTCCCCCCAACACACACACACACGCGCACTGCACAACACACACACACTAGGAATCACAAACAACGCCCTACACAGACACCCACACACACAGACAACGCTGCACACACAAATATACGCACATACTGCACAACACACACATTGCTCAAAACATACCTCCCCCCAAAACACACCACACCCACACAAACCGCACAACACACACACACACACAACGCTACAGACACACAGAGCTCCACAAACAACGCAACACACGCAACACACATACAACACCGCTCTCACCCCCCGCGACACTCAGAACATGTACAGCGCCCTACACAAACACTTGGTAACTACACACAACAACATCTATATATATATATATATATATATAACAAAAATCATACATGAACTACACAATACATAAATTCTAGAAACCCGATGCGTAGAATCGGGCCACCTTCTAGTATATATATAATTGCCTTATTCTGTCTGTCTATCTTGCTCCAAAATTGTGTCACCGTGACAGTGTCATTTCAGTGACAACTGTCGGATTGGCCGCTGGGCTCGGCCTGGCCCCGCCCCCCCCACGGATTGGCCGCTCGCCTCTGCCTGGCCCCGCCCCCCGCATAGATTAGCTGCTTGCCGCAGCCCTCCGCACGCATCGCCAGCTCCAGCGTACACCGGCTCCCGGTACACATGTGCAGGGAGCCGGCATACGCTGACGCCTCGCCCGTTCACCCCCGCCACACTTTGGCACACTCGGCCCCGCCCCCGGCGGACATAACCTTGCGATGCTGGGATCGTAACGGAGCCGGTGTACGCTGGTAACCATGATACACATCGCGTAACTATAGGAAGCGCTTCCCTTAGTTACCCAATGTGTATCATGGTTACCAGCGAACACCGGCTCCCGGTACACATGTGCAGGGAGCCGGCATATGCTGCGGTCAATAATGCAGCGGTGAAAGAGTTAAAGACACTGCAAGACACTTCATTATAGGCAGCGGGCACCCCCCGAAGAGAGAAGACAGAAGAAAGAAGACCCCGCAGTCATACTCACCAGACGCCGACCGGGAGCAGGTGAGCGCATCAAGGTCCTGCAGCGGCGGAACACACACACACGCACACACATAATAACAGACACACACACATCAGATCACACTCACTCACTCTCACACACACATCAGATCGCATCCACACACTCACAACATCCAGTGATATCGCTTACTTCTCGGCGGCGACACTGTGCGTGCAGTGACCTTTCCAGGACCTGCCGGAGGATCACATGGCCGGAAGCATGTGGTATCTCCGGATGTTGTGAGTGTGTGAGCGCGTATGTGCGATATCGTCAGTGTGTGTGTGTGCGCGTGTATGCGATCGGACGTGTGCGTGTATGCGATCGGACGTGTGCGTGTATGCGATCGGATGTGTGCGTGTATGTGATCGGATGTGTGCGTGTATGCGATCGGATGTGTGAGTGTCGGCACAAGGCAGAGGAGCACGGCGTGCAGCACAGCTGCTGGGACTGCCCACCGGAGGGCACAGGGAGAAGTGGGGTGTGAGTGTATGCGATCAGATGTGTGCGTGTATACTGTCTGATGTGTGACTGTGGAGCACGATGGGGAGTGCGCAGCATGGGGGATGGAGCACGATGGGGGGTGCGCAGCATGGGGAATGGAGCACGATGGGGGGTGCGCAGCATGGGGAATGGAGCACGATGGGGGGTGCGCAGCATGGGGGATGGAGCACGATGGGGGGTGCGCAGCATGGGGGATGGCGCACGATGGGGGGTGCGCAGCATGGGGAATGGAGCACGATGGGGGATGGAGCACGATGGGGAGTGCGCAGCATGGGGGATGGAGCACGATGGGGGGTGTGCCGCATGGGGGATGGAGCACGATGGGGGGTGCGCCGCATGGGGGATGGAGCACGATGGGGGGTGCGCAGCATGGGGGATGGAGCACGATGGGGGGTGCGCAGCATGGGGGATGGAGCACGATGGGGAGTGCGCAGCATGGGGGATGGACCACGATGGGGGTGCGCAGCATGGGGGATGGAGCACGATGGGGGGTGCGCAGCATGGGGGATGGAGCACGATGGGGGGTGCGCAGCATGGGGGATGGACCACGATGGGGGTGCACACCTCCCCCCAAAACACACACACAGCGCCACACGCGCACCGCACAATACACCACACACACACTCTGAACCACAAACACTGCCCTACACAGACACCCACACCCACACACAGACAACGCCGCACACACACACAACACCCAAACACCGCGGCATACACAAATATACGCACATACCGCGCAACACACACACTGCACAAAACATACCTCCCCCAAAACACACACACGCACTCCACACCCACACAAACCACGCAATACACACAGCACCACACACAGACAACACTGCAGACACACAGCGCTCCACAAACAACGCAACACACACAACGCAACACACATACAACACCGCTCTCACACACCCCCACCCAGACAACACCCAGAACATTTACAGTGCCCTACACAAACACTGGCAACTACACACAACAACATCGATATATATAACAAAAAACATAAATTAACTACACAATAAATTCTAGAATACCCGATGTGTTAGAATCGGGCCACCTTCTAGTATATATTATATATATTATAATGCAGCCCCACAGTCCTCCATGTTTTATAATGCAGGCTCAGAGTCCTTCATATTATATTATGCAGCGCCCATACCATTTAATGCTCCCTATAGGCCTACATGTATTATCATGTGTACCGCCCCCGTGTCAGCAGCCGGGCTGCTCGGATCTGGATCCGTGGTGGCTCGAGGGGCGTCCGGGCCCGGGGGACACCTCACGCCTTCACTCAAATGAAGGGGGGTATTTACAGGGGATTGTATATTTAGAGTTCGTGACACCACCCATGGTGTGTGGTAATATGGAATACCACTGCTGCAGTTGGGAGCACCCGGGGGCGATGGAGTGGGGCAGCCGGATGTTAGAACCCTCCACGGGTAGGGGGGATGCCCCGGGACTCGGTGATGGGAGCTGGGGGGTGCCGTGGGAAGCGAAGAGGGTCACTTTCGTACTCACACAGTTCACAAAACTGACACCGACAACTGGATAAACCAAAGTTCTGGACTCCGCTGCCGCTGAGGGGAGCTAGTTTGGGTCCCGTCCCCGATGGTGCTGCCTGGTTATATGTGACCTTCCTCCTGGCACTTAGTTCTCTTCTTACATCAAAAAGGAAAAAATTGAGAGTTTATGACCCTTAAATAGTTGCAACAGTATAGGTAAAACTCATACTCAAGCTGTTTAATAATTTAGTAAATTTTATTCATCACAAAATTTCTAAAAACAGTTCATTGTATCAAGCATACTGAATGCATAGTCAACAACCATAATTCAATACATATCCAAAAAATTGACAGGAAAGAGTGTGGACACTTAAAAAGCCCAAACTGGGGAGGGGACCGGACAACAGAGCGTACACTGGCCCAAACCAATACTGGGGTAAGAAATAAATACGTATTATAATCGTATCTGGGGCACTGATACAAGTATATAAAGCAGTGAAGCAAAATCAAAGCTGTTTGACCGAACAGACACTGGGTGGCGCTCAAGCACAAAAAACACACCAGTCAGTCTGTGCATACAGCAAAAGGTCTAACCGCACAGTGCTCCAGACTCACCCATATTAAGTATAGCGACGCTCAGTCACCGGGTCCCTTCCCTCGCCCGACGTACGTTTCGAGGTAGATCTTCTTCGGGGGCCATAAGGGAAATGAAGAAAGGTGTGTGCTTAAATAGGGTTCCCTGTGGTGAGCGCAGCTGGTGGGCGGTATTCTGAACATATGATCAAAGCCGTCCGACCATTCCAGGAGAGGCATGGGTGGGAGGAAATCCTCCTGACGTCATTAGTCCAATGCCTCTCCTTTTAAGGAAGCGTCATCGGGCAATGTCAGAGTAGGAAAACCCACCGGATGCGCTCCAGGCCGCCATGTCAGTTATGGGCAAACAGAGGAAAGCCTTGGAGGAATTGAAGAGTATGGAGGGAGTAGTCTTTAAACCTGCCGACAAGGGGGGGAACATCGTGATTTGGCCTACATCTATGTATGAACGCGAGGCGTTCAGACAATTAAGGGATAAGGATTCCTATTCTAAACTCCCTGGTAGCCCTCTGGAAAAATACTCGGCGGAACTTTTCAGGATCTTAGATGAGGCTTTAACACAGGGTATTATCACCAAAAAGGTTTTTGAGGGTCTGTTTTCCCAGCATCCTGTCGTGCCAACATTTTATCTTTTACCAAAAGTCCACAAAAATCTGGAATGCCCCCCGGGACGTCCGATTGTCTCTGGCATTGGAGGGCTGAGTGATCCAGTTTGTAAATTTATTGAATACTATCTCCATCCACTTGTGGAAACTCTGCCCTCCTATGTCAGGGACACCTCGGACGTCCTACGACGACTTGATGGGCTCCCTGTGGACGAAGGTACTTTGTTGGTAACGGCAGATGTTGAGACTCTATACACCTGTATAAGGCAGCCTGATGGTCTGGCGGCGGCCGTGTTCTATCTGTCCATGAGCAACTGGGATAAATCCATTCAGTGTCTGGTTTTGGAGCTGTTGCGTTTTATATTAACACATAATTTCTTTTTATTTAAGGACCAGTACTTCCTCCAGGAACGGGGTACTGCGATGGGCGCGGCCTGCGCGCCGTCGTACGCAAACCTCTTTCTCGGTTTCTGGGAGAGGGGGGTTTTCGGCGACGGCGTGCCGGCCGCAGCCCATGCGCAGTGCTGGTACAGATATATAGATGACATCTTTATGATCTGGAGGGGTACCGTTCCTGAATTGCACAGCTTCATGGCAGACCTGAATGATAACCCATTTAACATCAAGTTGACTCATAGGGCGGATGGTGACGTGATCGATTTTCTAGACATCAGGGTGCTAAATACTAGGGGTGGGTGTATACAAACAGACCTTTTCAGGAAAGAAACGGCAGTGAATGCCCTGTTACATGCCTCATCATCTCACGCAGTCCCAACCATTAGGGCTATTCCAGCGGGCCAATTTTTGAGATTAAGAAGAATTTGCTCCAATGATGATCTTTTTGAGCACCAGGCTGGTGGACTGCGTGAGAGGTTCCTGGATAGGGGATATAGCCGGAGGTGTATCAAGGCTGGATACCAGAGAGCTAGGAATACCTCACGGGTTGAATTACTGCCCAGGGTACGGAGAGATGAATCAGGGTCTTCCCAGATACGGTTCATCTCAACGTATAATAATCAGTGGGACGCAATAAGATGCATTCTCAAAAAGCACTGGCCAGTTTTACAAACTGACCAATCTTTGAGAAATGCTATTACTGATCGACTGATTATTACGGCTAGGAGGGGTAGGAATCTGAAAGATCATTTGGTATCAAGCCATTATGTACCAAAGATCCCCACTCTTTTTGGAAGTGGCAACCCGAGAATAGGTTTCTTTCCTTGTGGTTCTTGCCTAGCATGCCGCAATTTTGTACGTACGGGCGTGTTCTCTGCTGCGGATGGCTCAAGGGAGTATAAAATCAGAAGTTACATATCATGTAATACTACGTATGTTATCTATTATGCTACGTGTGATTGTAACTTGGTCTATATTGGGCTAACCTCCAGAGAATTGCGCGTCCGCACCAGGGAACACGTCCGGAATATAGTTGCGGCAAGGGAAGTAAAAGACCTAGAATCCCTTAGGACGATCCCGCGCCACTTCAAACTGCGCCATCAATGCGACCCCACGAACCTCAAAATTAGAGGTATTGACCAAGTTCATCTTGGATCAAGGGGAGGAAACAAAAAACGAGTTTTGGCGCAGATGGAGTGCCGCTGGATCGTGCGTTTGGGGACAATGGCCCCACACGGTTTGAATGAGAAATTATCATTCTCTCCATTCTTATAACTGTAACGGATCCCCTGTTATTCATCATACTTGTGTGTTTTTAATTATTTTTATTAAATACCTTTTTCCTCTTTACTTTTTCTTCCTTTTTCCAGGGTGTTTCTCTGTGATGATTTTTTATGCTGTCCGCCTATAAATCGGATGGAGGGATAAAGAAAGTAATAAGTGGAGAAAATATAATTGAGAAGAATTAATCCAGATATGGAGAATAATACAAAACTGAGCCTCTCCCTATTTTGATCTACACCTCCCATGACATGTATAAATAATTTATAAATACACATATTTTTGTGATGGTGGGGTCATAATAGAGTACATCCGCCCTTATGAATTCCGGGGTGAACGTATATATGATACATTTTTGGAGAGTGCATATTTCTGTTTTGTTGTGGGATCCTTCTCATAATATCTATCTGTCTCTATAGTTATTTATGGTTGTCTGAATATACTCCCGATTTTCTCCCCAGCGCTAATATGCATTTATTGCATGATATCTAGCTGCCCTTTCTTTTGCCCATAACTGACATGGCGGCCCGGAGCGCATCCGGTGGGTTTTCCTACTCTGACATTGCCCGATGACGCTTCCTTAAAAGGAGAGGCATTGGTCTAATGACGTCAGGAGGATTTCCTCCAACCCATGCCTCTCCTGGAATGGTCGGACGGCTTTGATCATATGTTCGGAATACCGCCCACCACCTGCGCTCACCACAGGGAACCCTATTTAAGCACACACCTTTCTTCATTTCCCTTATGGCCCCCGAAGAAGATCTACCTCGAAACGTACGTCGGGTGATGGAAGGGACCCGGTGACTGAGCGTCGCTATACTTAATATGGGTGAGTCTGGAGCACTGTGCGGTTAGACCTTTTGCTGTATGCACAGACTGACTGGTGTGTTTTTTGTGCTTGAGCGCCACCCAGTGTCTGTTCGGTCAAACAGCTTTGATTTTGCTTCACTGCTTTATATACTTGTATCAGTGCCCCAGATACGATTATAATACGTATTTATTTCTTACCCCAGTATTGGTTTGGGCCAGTGTACGCTCTGTTGTCCGGTCCCCTCCCCAGTTTGGGCTTTTTAAGTGTCCACACTCTTTCCTGTCAATTTTTTGGATATGTATTGAATTATGGTTGTTGACTATGCATTCAGTATGCTTGATACAATGAACTGTTTTTAGAAATTTTGTGATGAATAAAATTTACTAAATTATTAAACAGCTTGAGTATGAGTTTTACCTATACTGTTGCAACTATTTAAGGGTCATAAACTCTCAATTTTTTCCTTTTTGATGTCCGATGTGTATGATGGGAGTGACCCAATGATGTAATAATGAGGTCCGTTTTCCTCTATTTTCTTGTAATTAGTTCTCTTCTTAGTTGGCCCCGGTAGCATAAAACTAGTCGGGTCCCACTCCCCAGTTTGGCTAACTGTGGGAGCTTGCTCTCAGGGTACACGCTTGGGATTTGCTGGACCGTTTTAGTGGAAAGTCCTATCCCCCTCGTTGCGCTAGTACCCCGATTTTGGAGCGGGTGGAGAACGGATCTTGAAGGCTCTGTTCTCGTTGGGTAAATTGTCAGGTTGCCTGAAGCTACTCCCTGACCTAGGGTTCATGTACGGCGTCGTGCCCTGGTCCCAGCCCGGTGATAGTACAAGGTCGCCAGCTGTCCTCCTCGGAAGTTCCGTGCTCCTTGTCATGATCCTCTGCATACGGGGGTCCTGCTTCTATTAGGCCCAGACCACCGTCTGCCACCTAGTTGCTTCCAAGGAGCCCGACCCCTGACCTCCTCTCTCCTTCACTCCTTACACTTCACTTTCCACTCTCCAACTGAACTACTCCTGACACTCCTGACCTCTCCTTAACCAACCCCCCAAGTGAGCGACCCTATTCCACTCAGGCCATCCACTGGTGTGTCTGGTGGGTGTGGTGCAGAGTGTACCTAGGATTTTATTGACTGATGTAGGACAGCTGGGGACCCATAACCAAGGAGGAGGTGGATATTGCACAGAAGGGCAGATTGCACAATACCCTGTGACGACCTGATAGTCCAGCGGTGTCACACATGCACCCCCAAAGTATGTATAAGGTGTCTGTCATATTGTATTATGCAGCCCCCAAACCCTTTAATGCACCCCCATAGGCCTCTGACCACCGTATACTCACTGATTAAAAAAAAAATAAGTCCTCCAGGGGCGGACACTGAAACACTGTGAGCAAAGGGCCCCTGTGCAAGAATTGACCATGTCCCCCCCTCCCCCCTCTGAACCCCTCTAACACCTCCTTCCGGCTTCTTGGGGTCTTCCATTTTACCATTTTTCAGTTTTATTGTACTCATCATCTTGCACTGGGAAAAAATAATAAAATCAGAGTTACTCATTTTCATTTGGTCTGGTGATGTCTCTCTGCTGCTCTGTGTATATTTACAGGTTGCAGTGATAATGTCACACATGACCACTTTAGCTAATCACAGGGCTCCGCAACGGACGTCATCTACCTTGATGTGACGGCTGAGCTCAGTGATTGGCTCCAGCAGTCACGTGTTTTAGTCATGACATCATGCAAAGAGGAATTGCTGGTCCTGAGGAGGATATGTGACCCTGAATTTACAGTTTTTCCCTAGCACAAGACTAAGAGCATAAAAAAAAGATTACAACAGAATATATATGTATATATACACATACACACAGTCACATACACACATACTATTTATGCACAAAGGTACATATACTATATACACACACACACTATATATACACACAGGCACATATGCACATACTATTTATGCACAGAGATACATATACTGTATGCACACATGCACATACACACATCATATATACATTCACATACACATATACTATATATACACACAGACACATGCACAATTATATACAGTACTGTGTCGCCCTGGGCAAGCCAGGGGACACAGGTCAAACACCACCACACCCCACACTCCAGGTAGGCACATCACAGCTAACCACAAATCCTTGTTGCCTTCCTCCAGGAGTCTGATGATGCACACCAGGGGGTGGGCCAGGCGGTTGGCTCCGCCCACCAAGGAGCTCACAGCTCTGGAGGCAGGAAGTAACCAGGCAGATAGCTCAGGGAGGAGTAGGAGTGAGGAGCTAAAGTGGAGGAGTTAAGAAAGTGAAAGTGAAAGTAGTAAAGGAGGAAAAGCAAGTAAAGTGACAGAAGAGAAAGACAGCCTGAAGGGTCCAGCTTTGTGAGGGCCAGAACAGCAAGGTCAGCAACGGCGGTGACTGTCTGGAGGGGGGACCGTTTGGAAGTTCCTGGAAGGACCCCGTTGGCTGTGTGCCCGGTGGTCTGGAGCAGTGTTCCGAAGGACAGTCAGCACCAGGGCAGGTGCCTCTCGGACCCCGGCAAGGCTAGGAGTCGCCAGATTTGCCAAATCCGTCAGTGACGGGGACGCAGATCCCCCAACAACCAAGTCCCGATTGAAGGCAACAGCCCAACCCGTATTGGAGAGACACCGCCACCGCCACGGCACCAGTTTCTCAGGGCCAGCGCCTGCGGGCAAAGTGTAGAGCTCCTCCGGCCCAGATTGCAGCCGGGGAGCGGGTAACCGGAGGGAATCCACCGCTACCATCAGTCAACACAGGTGCAAGGAAGAGGGACATCACCGTCACCTACCGGGAGTGCAGGTGCAGCCGTCTGTGGGACCGTCCTACCAGCCGTTGGTTTACCGTACAAACTGTGTCCGTGTGTCAGGCTGAGTGAGTACCAGAGTGCCGCAAGGCACAGCGCTGCCCCCGCGTCCCTGCGCCCTCCAGGCCCTACACTTTACATCTCATCACCGGGCCCCGGGATCACCAACCCCTACCCACGGAGGGGCAACACAACACCTGGCTGCTCCGCATCACCATCCCCGGGACCCCCACACTGAGCAGCGGTGGTGCAATCACCACAACCGTGGGTGGCGTCACGAACTATAACAATCCCCACACCCAACAAACACCCCCTTTTCACTCACGGGCGAGGAGTGTCGCTCGAGAAACCCCGGGATCCGGCCCACAGCTCGAGCCACCAGGAGCAGCTGCCGGACCCGAGCAGAAGGGGTGAGCGCGGTGTGCTGACACCCTCCTCCCCGCCCGCGACAGTACAAGCAACATAGGTATGTACGTAGAAACAAAGAGACAGATCCAAAAAGTATATACTCACTTCTATTTCTTCATAAGTTGCTGATGACCTGTGGAGTTTGTACTGCTCTTTGGCTCCTGCTGTGGATGTGGAGCTGTACGGTCTCCATCTTCCTGCTGCCCCCTCAGCTCTGCCCTCCACTCCTGCAGAAATCAACTCCACACAGCTCCTCTTTGGCTACGGCCTCCATCTTCTTCAGAGTGGTTAGTCACGGCTTTTTCTCCAATGCGCTTTTAGTCGGAGGATGGGTAGAGTGTCCTGCAGAGCACTGAACAGATCAGAGAGCTGCAGGGAAACATAGCATAGGCATCTTGCTGGTTCTGGGGCCCATCGGCAGAGATGTCGAGTGCAGGCACGGGGAGAATGAGGAAGGATGGAGCAAACGCTCCACTTCATCCTTAATTATTGCTGTGTGCGAGGACGGGCGAGGGGACCTGGTGCTGCCACTGACACCGGACACCCCTGACTCACGGGCCCCTTAGCGGCCGCGTGGTCTGCCACTGAACAGCACAGCTCCTTTCTCACATAGAGGAGCTGGCTGCTTCTCTCCAGGGTGGGCGTCGGGTCCCTAACCCTGCAAGGCCCGGTTGCAATTGCGATCTCTGTGACCGCAGTCGTTACACCCCTGCGTCTTAAAAATGCAAATACAAATGAATGCATGTATCCCCCTTCACAAAGAAGCTGGTTTTGTTATGGGGTCTGGAGGAGGGGAGATTTAAAATAAAAAATATATACAGTGGAACCTTGGATTACGAGCATAATTCATTCTGGGAGTGTGCTCTTAAACCAAGTTACTCTTATATCAAAGCGAATTTTCCCATAAGAAATAATTGAAACGTAGACAATTCGATCCACAACCCAAAAATATTTCCTGTATTTATACAAACTTGTTACAGTAATACAAAATAATGCACTGTATTCATATAAATTACAATACACTAATACAACATACTGTGCAGTAAACACATATAAAGCAAATTAAACTGTACATTAGCTTACAATAGAATTGTTGGTGTGAGAGGTACAATACAAGCAATATGCTGTACTGGTTAGCAGAAAGAAAGTGCAATACTGTATCCATAAATATATAGACATGCTAAATAGTATATATGGTATACTGTGTACATTATACAGCACATATGTACAGAAAGTTACCTCCAGAGCGGCTCAGAATGCGGTGAAAGGACAGAACCAGACGTGTGCACGGTGAATATTTGCTCTTCTCGCAAATCATTGCTCTTAAATCAAGTTTCTAATTTGTAAAAAGCTTTGCTTGTCTTGCAAAACGCTCTCAAACCAAGTTACTCTTAATCCAAGGTTCCACTGTATATTGAAGTCTTGGTCCTAGCTCCACCCTAGGCAGTGTCTAATGTGAAACACTGTACTGACCGTATATGCAATTTTCAGTTTACAGGTATACTATATGTATACGAATTTACAATGAAATAAACTCTCCTGTATTTCCACTAGATGGCAGCATACACTAATAATAACCATACAGTACTGTACACGTTTTACAAAAATTACTAAAGAGGCCCAAATCCATGCATTTCATCCATCTGCTGTCCAAATTCATCAAACAGTATGTAATTGACAGGAAAGCATCCCAATCTTCACAAAAGTATACAGTCATTAAGATTAGTGATCCAAAACTGGCTTCTAGCATCACTGTGTTTTGATATTAAACTACAATAAATTCTTTATATTGCACATATAATAAAGCGATAAAGGTCCTATAACAACAGAGTGCTGCATAATATATAATTCCAAACATCTTGGAGAACTAACCACAGACATTCTGTGCATGTAAAACAAAAAACAAATCCCATTAGCCAAGAATAGTAATAAAAAACACCCAGGGCCGCCACCAGGGGGGGACAAACAGGACTCTAGTCTGGGGCCCCAACAGAAGGGGGCCCCGTCACGCTTCATTTATGGGCTTACAGAAAGGGATGGAGGCGGAGCTGGGGTGGAATCTCAAGGGGGCCCCAAAATTATGCCAATCAGGGGTCCTGAAATTCCTAGTGGCAGACCTGTAACACCAATTGCTAAAAAGTTAAATATTTTATTTCAACTACATAAAACAACATGAGACACATGTTAAATGTCCAGAGAGTATTACATAAAAAAATATGGTTTGGCAAAAGATACGATTTAACCTCTTTTCCATTCGGTGATTTTCTGTTTTCGTTTTTTCCTTCCCTTCTTCCAAGAACCATAACTTTTTTATTTTTCCATCATTATTGCCAAATGAGAGCTTGTTTTTTGCAGGACGCGTTGTGCTTTTGAACGACACAATTCATTCTACCCAATATTGTACTGGAAAACAGGAAATAAGTTCCAAGTGTGGTGAAACTGCAAAAAAAAGTGCAAGTGCACGAATTTTTTTATTTTTTATTATTATTATTATTATTATTATTATTATTGTTATTAGTATTATTATTTTTATTTACCAAGTTTACTATATGGTAAAACTAATCTGACAAAGTGATTCCCCAGTTCAGTACGAGTTCGTAGATACCAAACATGTATAGTTTGACATTTATATAATTGCTGAAAAAAAAAAATCAGTAATCTGTCAAAAAAAGTACGCTTTTGTGGCCATTTTCCGAGGTCCGTATCAGTCTTATTTTTTGGGACCTGGGGCTCAGTTATTTTTTGCGTCTTCAGCTGATGTTTGTAATTATACTTTTTTTGGTTAGGTGCAATGTTTTGACCGCCTGTTATTGTATTTTAGTGCAATGTTACGGCGACCAAAAAACGTAATTCTGGCGTTTTGATTTTTTTCCTTGCCACCTCTTACTGATCAGATTAGTAAATCTTATATTTTGATAGATCGGGCATTTTGAAGGTGGCGATACCAAATATGTTAATTTACATCTATCCATGAGGATTAGGTAGAAGTGACCAGGGTGAAGTAGGGAATCATACCCACACCTGGCTAAGCAACTCTAAGCACATATGATTATTAATTGAGAACCACAAGAGTTAACACCTGAATCTAATAACTGTTATTAAAGCTGAGTAATCAAAGTGCATACATAAAAAATAAACAAACACTAAACACAAGGACAGAGGATATGAAATGAGATTCCATAGCAAAAGCCCCTGAATACAGAAGTGCACTGTTAAACCTCCTGATGCATAAAAGTGCCAGTGTAATCAATACAGTGGAACCTCGCTTAACGAGTAACCCACTTAACGAGAATTTTGCTTAACAAGCAAAGCTTTCTGTAAATTTGTAACTCGGTTTACGAGAAAGGTTTGCTGTACGAGCAAAATCCTCACCGCACACACTTCCGGTTCCGTACATCCACCGCGCTCTAACCCGCTCTTGCAGTCCACACAAACACACACAAACACGCACGCACACACATACAGTATTATGCTCACCTTACCTTCTGTTCCATCGCCAGCCTCATGGTTCTTGTAGTCCACCGGTACATCGCGACTAGGGAGGAATCCTCGCGGCGAACTACAAGACCCAGGAGGCCGGCGATGGAACGGAAGGTAAGGTGAGCATAATATGTGTACCTTCCGTTCTATCGCCGGTCTCCTGGGTCCTGTAGTTCACCGCTCCAGGCTGTTCATCGGCAACCATAGCAACAAGGCAGGAACTTCGGCTGTCAGATGCTACTCAAAGGCAGCACTCTGGCTAATCAAAGGTAAGCGGCTCCTGCCTTTGACGTCAGCGCTCTGGCAGCGGAAGTTCCTCCCTCATTGTGATGGTTACCCGATACACAGCCCGTACTAGCGAACAGCAAGTGCCAGGAGACCGGCGATGGAACGGAAGGTAAGGTGAGCATAATATGTGCGTGTGCATGCGTGTTTGTGTGTGTTTGTGTGAGTTTGTGTGTGTTTGTACGTGTGTGTGATGGCACAATAGGGGACCAGGATGGGACATTTAACAAGTTGTGGAACGAATGGTCTGCATTGCAATGATTTCCTATGGGAAATCTTGCTTTGCTGAACGAGTAACTTGGTTAACAAGCACACTCCCAGAACGGATTGTTCTCGTTAACCAAGGTTCCACTGTACTTATAATAATATCACATGGAAGAAAAGCAGTGCAATAACAAATTATTGTGATCACATACCCATGTAGTGCAGGAACTGTGCTCACAAAGTAAACCGCTTCATTAGGGGGAAAGATTCATATATGATTTTCATATATTTTTTTGTTTTATTTTCAATGGGGCAAAAAGGGAGTGATTTTAATTTCTAGTTCTTTTTTTTTAAACTTTTTTTTTTACGTTTATATATGCCTGTATAGTGCGATCACCTCTGCTGTTCAGATTGATGCTTCAGCATCATTTTATTTTATATCATTACATCATTTTAGTTTAAAACTGACGCACATAAAGCAATTTAGTATAAAATACTATCAGTCTCTCAATTGGCTGTAAGTGTCAAAGCTAAATGAGGTCACAAACTGTTATGTCCCCATCGGAGTCCGCTCCAGCAACTTCTACTTCGATCACCAGACAACGCCGTGTTCCTGCCGTAGATGGTGATGGGAGAGGAGTCGATGCCAGCAGCGCTGGTGGGCGCAGATTCCGCTTATCCATTGGGCTGGGCTTCCTTGGGATCTTGTAACGCCTGCCTGGATCCACAGACTCAGATGGGCTGTAAAGGGGAAGCTAGAGGGAAGCCACTCACCAAGCAGGACTCCCAGAACCCTGAAACCCTTTAACCCCTCTACAGGGATTTGGAATTACACAGGGAACTGGAGATCACTACCTGTGGAAGGCTGCAGTCCGATAAGAGTAGAAGTCAGGCAGGGTCAAACGAGGAATTGCGTAACAGGGACAAAATCGGCAGGCAATGACGTAGTCAGCAAACGTAGCAGAGGTCAAATCCGGATCGGACAGCGAGGTACATAAACTGCAGGCAGAAGGGTAGTCAGAAAACATGCAGAAGTCAGCACACAGGAATAACCAAACAGAATAGGACGTAACAGAAGCCAGGAAAATCAGAACTATGTCTGGCAGTGGTCATGTGACAGGAGGGAAATAAGAAGGGTGTGGTGTCTTCCCATTGGCTGTAGCTGAACGCTGGCAACTTCAGCTGGAAGACACATGCCACCCACAGTCAGCCAGCGGTACTGGAGATCCCAAGCTAACCCAGCCCAGTGGATGATCGGAGCCTGCGCCCACAGCTGGCATCGACTCCTCTCCCATCACCAGCACCATCCACGGCAGGAACACGGCGTCGCCTGGCGATCGGAGCAGAAGTCGCTGGAGTAGACTCCGGCGGTGACGTAACAGTACCCCCCTCCTCCACGAGGGGCCTCCGGACCCTCAAAACCCGGCTTCTCAGGAAATTGGAGGTGAAACCGCCGGACCAGACCCTTAGCATGAATATCGCTCGCAGGGACCCATGACCTCTCCACAGGGCCGTAACCCCTCCAATGCACCAAATACTGGACCGCCCCTTTGACAATACGGGAATCAAGTATTCTCTGTACCTCATACTCCAAGTTACCTTCAACCAAAACAGGAGGAGGAGGGTCACTGACTGGGTGATTGGGGACACGATATAACTTGAGGAGGGACTTATGGAACACATTCGATATCTTAAAGGATGGGGGGAGTGTCATGATGTATGTAGTTTTCTCCATCCAATATTTTTTGTATAAGATGCCATGTGATGTATTTTACCTTCTCACTGTATTTGCTGTAATACTATGTCAGGATGTGATGTAACTTTCCTTTGGTTGTACTTACTGAACACTTTGAAATGTCTTGGGATGTAAGTGACCATACCTTCCCCCCAGCCTGTATCATATTGCAATCAGGCTTCAGCAGTAGCTATTGTCATTGATTTGGTGGGGGTTGCATATATATATTGTTCTTCTCAGCATGGGACTTCTCCAATCTACAACTTGGTAAACAGAACAGAGCCAGCAGTCTAAAGTCCATTCATGCATCCAATGGCCAGGGGGAGGTGTGCCCACCTAAGGGGCTGATCCCAGGAGAGAACAACATGTTAGTTCAGTTAGTTGGATCTCGGCTGGAGACGTACTAGGATCTATAGCTGAGGCTGGATCCTGGGGTCTGTGTGTGTGGACTGTTACAGACTGGAGATCAGTGGCCACGTGGGATTGTGTTTTGTTGTTCACCCTGTTGGACTCAAGGAACTCATATAAGGACCATTGCCCTAATTTCCCTGGCATCGGAATACCAGGCGGTGCCCCTGGATCTTTTGTTTTTTTGTTGTGGACTCCTTGCAGATTTGAAGGATTTATATTTATGTTTGCTGCTTTATCTTTGTGGTTCCAATAAAGCCCTTTGGATTGTTCCTTGGCCTGGCGTCCCTCACTGCTCTGTTGCATACCCCGTCAGAGGGAGTTGCAGGTGGAAAGCTGTGGGATTAATTACCTCGATTATCTCGTAAGGTCCAATAAACCTCGGACCCAGCTTAGCAGAAGGGACCTTGAGTTTAATATTCCGTGTGGATAACCATACCTTGTCCCCAACTCCAAGGCTAGGGCCCTTGGAACGTCTCTTATTAGCAGAGGAGGCTTGACCAACTTTTGCCTTCTTCAGGTTCTCTTTCACCTCAGACCAGATAGCCTTCAATTTGTCCACAGTTGATTCAGCCTCAGGAGTATCCACCACAGCGGAAGAAAAAGAACCAAAACGTGGATGCAACCCTAAATTGCAGAAAAAAGGGGTAGTCTTGATGGATTCCTGATACTGATTATTGATAGCGAACTCAGCTAGCGGCAGATATTCCACCCAGTCAGACTGACAGTCAGACACACAACACCGGAGATATTGTGCAAGCGTTTGATTGGAACGTTTGGTCTGACCATTGGTCTCTGGGTGGTAGGCAGATGAAAAAGATAGCTCTATATTGATCTTTTTAAAAAACGCCCTCCAGAATTTCAAGACGAACTGTGTTCCTCGGTCAGAAACAATATTTTTCGCAACCCCGTGTAACCGCACAATATGCCTAATAAACAATTGCTGAATCTATTCACTACTACCCAGATATAGGTCTTCCCTTCTGAGGGTGGAAGGTCAGTGATGAAGTCCATGGAGAGATGTGTCCAAGGGCTTACTGGAGTAGATAGGGACTGGAGAAATCCGGCAGGGCGGTTACGGGGTGCCTTGGCTCGAGCACAAGTTTCACAAGCCAGTACATATTCCTAACACTCTTTCGCTACGGTTGGCCACCAAAAATTCCTGGTTACTAATCGGAGGGTATTGCCGATACCAGGGTGACCTGCCAGCACAGAATTGTGGGATTCCTGGAGTACCCGTAGGCGAAGTGAGGGGGCAACAAACAGTTTATGGACAGGAGTGGTTTCAGGAGCTTGGTCTTGGGTATTATGGACCTCTTCTATCAAATCTAAGGAAACAGATGACATAATAATGCCTTTAGCTAAAATATGCACTGGTTCAGAGTTTTCAGACTGAGAGGAACAGAAGCTACGGGAAAGTGCATCAGCTCTGGTGTTCTTGGTACCGGGCCGGAATGTTACCACAAAATCAAATCTGGAGAAGAACAATGCCCACCCAGCTTGCCTAGGATTGAGTCTCTCAGCAGATTCCAGATAAGTGAGGTTCTTATGGTCTGTGATGACTGTGACCTTATGTTTGGCGCCTTCGAGGAAGTGGCGCCATTCCTCGAAGGCCCATTTAATTGCCAACAGCTCACGATTACCAATGTCATAATTTCTCTCTGTGGGAGAAAACTTGCGGGAAAAGAAGGCACAAGGACGAAGCTGAGTGAGAGACGGAGTACCTTGTGATAGCACTGCTCCCACTCCAACCTCGGATGCATCAACTTCCACAATAAACGGACGCGTAAGGTCAGGCTGAACCAGAAATCGGGTCTGAGGAGAAACATTCTTTTAATTTTGAGAAGGCATAGATCGCCTCTGGCTTCCAATTAACCACATCAGCCCCCTTTTTAGTCAAATCGGTGAGGGGTTTGGCAATTTTGGAAAAATCTCTAATAAATTTGTGGTAATAATGAGCAAACCCAAGGAAACGATGGAAGGCCTTCAGAGACTTGGGTTGTACCCACTCCTTAATCGGTTGAAGCTTAGAGGGATCCATGCGGAAGCCTTCTGCAGACAATATATAACCCAGGAAATTAACCTCTGCCTCAAAAAAAACACATTTCTCATATTTAGCAAATAGGGAGTTCTCCCTGAGTCTCTGGAGTACAGTGTGTACATGTTGGACATGTGACGTAGCATCAGGAGAATAAATCAGGATGTCATCCAGATAGACCACCAAATATAGACCACAGATATCTCTGAAAATGTCATTAACAAAGTTCTGGAACACAGCCGGCGCATTACTTAATCCAAAAGGCATTACCAAGTACTCAGTGTCCCTCTGGAGTATTAAACGCTGTTTTCCACTCATCTCCTTCTCTGATGTGGATTAAGTTATATGCTCCCCTGAGATCCAGCTTGGTGAACCACCGGGCTCCTATGAGCTGGTTAAACAGATCGGTGATGAGTGGCAGAGGGTACTGATTCTTTACAGTAATAGCATTAAGTTCACGGTAGTCAATACAAGGTCTGAGGCCACCATCTTTCTTATCAACGAAAAAGAATACAGCGCCGACTGGTGACCTGGATGGTCTGATGAACCCTCTCTGCAGACTGTCTGCTATATAATCTTTCATGGCCTGACGCTCCGGACCAGAAAGATTATACATTTTACCCTTGGGGAGTCGGGAATTGGGGACCAAATCTATGGGGCAGTCATAATCTCTGTGCGGAGGTAATTTTTCAGATTCCGATACAGAAAACACATCAGCAAAATCCCTGAATGCATGAGGTATGAAGATAGGTTCAGCTCTAGTCAGGTTCACAGATAAAGATATGCATGTCTCCTGACACTCAGGGCTCCAGCGCACAATCTCACCCTGGTGCCAGTCTATGACCGGGTTATGTTGCGCAGCCATGGCATGCCCAATACCACTGCTGACATCAGGTTCTCAAGAACAAAAAATGACACTGATTCTACATGCAGAGCACCAACAAGCATGGAGATCTCTGGAGTTACAAAAGTAACCACACCCTGAGTGAGAGGGGTGCTATCAATAGCAGATATTCGAATAGGTGCATTTAACTTTAGCAAAGTCAAACCCAGCTCTTTTGCTACAATAGTGTCTATAACATTAGCAGCAGAGCCACAATCAACAAAGGTATGCAGCCGTACAGATTTTCCCTGGTGAGACAATGAGACAGGTAACTAACCTCATAGGGTCTGCAGGAAGTACCTGGGCACCTGAGCGGGCATCCTGGGGTCCGCTCAGGTGGTGCTGCTGCCTTGGAAGCGATTGCCTTTCTGATCCAGGCACTCCATGTTCGGCTCCACAACGTGATCTGCTCTCTTGCAGTCGACAGGGCTCTGGACATGCTGAGATAGGTGCTGCAGCAGGGGCTTGGACCTGAGCAGACCTGAGATCCTGCACTTGCTGTGTAAGTCCATGTACAAGGCCAGAAAGGGTGTGCACCTGATTTAGCACAGCATGGAGAGAATCCATTTTTTTTTCTCTCCTAGTTAGACGGCCAGAGATAATGTAACGCCTGCCTGGATCCACAGACTCAGATGGGCTGTAAAGGGGAGGCTAGAGGGAAGCCACTCACCAAGCAGGACCCCCAGAACCCTGAAACCCTTTAACCCCTCTACAGGGATTTGGAATTACACAGGGAACTGAAGATCACTACCTGTGGAAGGCTGCAGTCTGATGAGAGTAGTAGTCAGGCAGGGTCAAACCAGGAATTGCGGAACAGGGACAAAAATCGGCAGGCAATGACGTAGTCAGCAAACGTAGCAGAGGTCAATTCGGATTGGGCAGCGAGGTACATAAACTGTAGTCAGAAAACACGCAGAAGTCATCACACAGGAATAACCAAACAGAATAGGACGTAACAGGAGCCAGGAAAATCAGAACTATCTCTGGCAGTGGTCATGTGACAGGAGGGGAAATAAGAAGGGTGTGGTGTCTTCCCATTGGCTGTAGCTGAACGCTGGCAACTTCAGCTGGAAGACACATGCCACCCACAGTCAGCCAGCGGTACTGCAGATCCCAAGCTATCCCAGCCCAGTGGATGATTCGAGCCTGCGCCCACAGCTGGCATCAACTCCTCTTCCATCACCAGCACCATCCACGGCAGGAACACGGCGTCGCCTGGCGATCGGAGCAGAAGTCGCTGGAGCAGACTCCGGCGGTGACGTAACAGATCTGCAGTACCACTGGCTGACTGTAGGTGGCATGTGTCTTTTAGCTGAAGTTACCATCATTCAGCTACAACCAATGGGAAGACACCACACCCTTCTTATTTCCCCTCCTGTCTGCTGACCACTGCCAGAGATAGTTCAGTATTCCTGGTTCCTGTCCTGCCCTGTTCTGTTTAGTTATTCTGGTGTTCTGACTTCTGCTTGTTTCCTGACTACCCTCCTGCATGCTGTTTATGTACCTCGCTGCCCGATCCGGATTTCACCTTTGCTTTGTTTTCTGATTACGATTCTGTCCCTGTTTTGCATTTCCCAGTTCGACCCTGCCTGACTACTACTCTCATCGGACTGCAGCCTTCCACAGGTAGTGATCACCTTGGGCCCTGTGTAATTCCAAATCCCTGTATAGGGGTTAAAGGGTTTCAGGGTTCTAGGGGTCTTGCTTGGTGAGTGGCTTCCCTCTAGCCTGTTTATTACAGCCTGAGTCTGTGGATCCAGGCTGGGGTTACACTAATGCGGGTTTTACACAAGACGAGCTATCGTGCGATGCATAGTCGGGGGTCACGGTTTTCGTGATGCACATCCGGCATTGTTCACGATGTCGTCTCGTGTGACACCTCCAAGCGACACAGTATCACACACAAATCATGAGTCGTGTACTCGTCGCTCAGTTTTAAAAAATTGTTTAATTAAAATGGCGCCGGTTGTTCATCGTACCCGGGGCAGCACACATCGCTCCGTGTGACACCCCGGGAACAATGAACACAGCTTACCTGCGTCCCGCAGCTCCCGGCGGCTATGTGGAAGGAAAGAGGTGGGCAGGATGTTTACGTCCCGCTTATCTCCGCCACTTCGCTTCTATTCGCCGGTGGCTGTGTGACGTCGTTGTGACGCCGAACGTCCCTCCCCCTTCAGGAAGTGGATGTTCGCCGCCCACAGCGAGGTCACTCAGCAGGTAAGTAAATGTGATGGGGGTTTCACGACTTTGTGCGACACGGGCAGCAATTTGCCCGTGACGCACAAACGACGGAGGCGGATACGATCGATCGTGAAATCGCACGATCGGTCGACTCATGTAAAGCAGGCATCACACTATATATAATCAATAACATAACAAGATCTCATTCAGGGGACAGCTTCAATAATAAAGTGCAAGCGGAGATCAGTTAGGGAAGTTGCCACTAACTCCAAAGTATATAGATTTTGATAGATGGTGGCTCAAGGGTTAGCACCAGGGCCGCCACTAGGTGTTTCAGGGCCCATAATGGCAACATTTTGTGGCACCCTTGAGACTCCGCCCAGGCTCCACCCCAGCTCTGCCTCTACCTCTTAAACCTTCCACAGCATCACCGCCACTCTTGGAAAAACGCGCGTGTGTGTGTATATATGTATACATACATTTAAACTGGGGACACAAGGGTTTTATTGCAAGTCAATTACATAACACTCGGCTCCCGCTCTGCTGGCATGTAAGCCGAGTGTTATGCAAGTGTCATGCCACTGTGATGCAATCCTGCGATCACAGCACAGTCACGGAGGACAGGGCAGGCGCTGCAGAGGAGAGGGAGTAATCTTCCTATCTCCTCCACTGTCAGCTGATGCGATTCTCGCACTGCACTCGCGTTACATCAGTATAATGCGAATGCAATGCGATATTTCTCTCATACCCATAGACTTGTAAGGGTGAGAGTGAAAACGAATCGGATTCCACCTGCAGCATGCTGCGATTGTTTTCTCGGTCCAATTAATGTTCAGAAAAAAAAAAATTGCTCATGGGAATGGGGAAATAGAGTAACATTGGTCCGAGTGGAATGCGATTTTTTTATCGCATTCCACTCGCTCCATTTTACTCGTGTGTGCTCAGCCTTACACACAAACACACAGTCAAAAGTACTAGCACCCTTGAAGTTGTTCCAGTAAATGAAGTATTTTGGTCAGAAAATTAATAATACACCCCCTACACCACACCTCTTCATAATACACCCTCTACACCGCCCCTTTCCATAATACATTAATTCACCCCTTACACCACCCCTCTCCATAATACAATAATACACCCCTACACCGCCCCTCTTCACAAAAAACCCTCTCCATAATACACCCTCTACATTGCCTCTCTCCATAATATCTCTCCCACACTGCCCCCTGTATAATATCCCCCACACACTGCCCCTCTGTATAATATATCCCTACACAATGCCCCTGTGTATAATATCCCCACACACTGCCCCTGTGTATAATATCTCTCCCACAAGGTGCCCCTCTTTATATATACCCTGCCACACACACTGCCCCTCTGTTTAACACTCCCCACACACTACCACTCTGTATACTATCCCCCTATGCACACACTCACTGCCCCTCCTTGTATATATGTCATGTCCCCCTCCTTGTATATATGTCCCCCTCTTGGGCCCATCCTGGTATGTATATATGTACTCCTCCTGGTATATAGGTATATAATAATATACACAACTCAGACACCCTGAGCCCCTTATAATAATATACACAGCTCAGACTCCCCCACCCCTTTATAATATACACAGCTCAGACCACCCCAGCCCCATATAATAATATACACATCTCAGATCCCCCAGCCCTTTATAATAATATACACAGCTCAGACTCCCCAGCCCCTTATAATATACACTATACACAGCTTAGACCCCCCCAAGCACCATATAATAATATACACCACTCAGGCCTCCCAGCCCCATATAATAATATACAAAGCTCAGGCCTCCCAGACCCTTATAATAATATACACAGCTCAGGCCCCCAGCCCCATATAATAATATACACAGCTCAGGCCCCCAGCCCCATATAATAATATACATAGCTCAGGCTCCCCAGCCCCTTATAATAATATACACTGCTCAGACTCCCCAGCCCCATATAATAATATACACAGCTCAGGCCCCCCAGCCCTTTATAATAATATACACAGCTCAGACCCCCCCATCCCCATATAATATACACAGCTCAGGCCCCCCAGCCCATATAATAATATACACAGCTCAGGCCCCCAGCCCCATTTAATAATATACACAGTTAAAACCCCTCTATTAGTCTTCCATCCAGCTCACCACAGTGCACAGTATAGCAGACTCAGACCATTGTCACTAGCTGTCACCACACATCCATCTTACCAGCCTTTGACTGGCCAAGAGCTCCATGTCGAGGAGAGAAGCCATGAATCACAGCACAGGAGGAGGAGGGGGCGGAGCCTGCACTGAGCTCCACAGGTCCTGCTCTGTAGCAGAGAAGAGGCCGGGAATCCTCTTCACACAGGGTTGAGCCTAGAATGTACAGACTGCAGTCAGGTCATGAGCGTGACTGGCTTGGTTGGGGGCGTGATGATGTTTTTTCCTGTCCACTGTAATCATGTAAGAGGGGGCTTCGCCTCCCCCTGTACCCCCCCATCTGAGAGTCTTACCCCCAGACCCCCGCTTCTATCCTGATTAACTCTATGCCCCCGCTGACTGAGAATAAACATTGTTTTTCTGTCTGGAAAGGTTGGGCTGGAAACATTAGGCTGCACTTTGAACACGCCTTATCACATGACAAGTTACGTCATACCTGTCTGGAGCCTATGCACTCTAGCATCTACCCTTCACACAGCTGATCTGCCAGGACCTGACAACGCATGTGCTGCGTAGCCACGTCTGAAGTGGCCAGACAGGAAGATTTAAATGTACAGTGCCACCGTGGGCCCTGTGAAGCTAAGTAATTACCCCAAGTCCGACCGGGCCCCCTCTCTTCACTGGGCCCGGTACACCAGTTATGGTTGTAATGCCCTGATGGCAACCCTGGTTAGCACTGCAGTCTTGCAGGACTGGGGTCCTGGGTTCAAACCCCACCAAGGACAACATCTGCAAGGAGTTTGTTTGTTCTCCTCATGTTTGTGTGGGTTTCTCCAGTTTCCTCCCACACTGCAAAGACATCCTGATAGTGATTTTACATTGTGGCCAGTGTTACTGATGTATATAAAGCGCTGTGGAATCAATGGTGCTATATAAATATTATTATTTGACTTTTACGAATGCCGAAACAGCAAATATATGTTTTTTTTTATTACTTTAGTTTTAATAAGGCAAAAAGTGAGTGATTTGTACTGTTATATTTTTTTTTTCAAAGTATTAAAAACTTTTTTAACTTTTTACTGCATTTGTTAGTCTCCCAAGCAAATTTGAACCTGCGATCATCAGATCAATTGTGCTATACACAACAGTGCAGAAAATCACAGTCTTCTATGAATGCCAACTAAATGCTGGCTTTCACAGGAAAACTGCCATGACAAGCTTGGGGCTATTCAGCAGACCGCTGCCTGTCATTGCAACCCATCAGCACGCTGTGATAACATCACAGACGTGCCGATGGCAAGTGGGATGACGCACCCCCATCTCGCGTTTTAAATGCCGCTGTCAGAAATTAACAGGAGCTTTCAACATGTAAAAAACCACGGGTAGAGCAGATGATGGCTGAATAATTCAGCCATCGTCTGCTGGGAAAGATGTGGGCTCGGCATGCAAGCCTTTATCAAAGTCAGGGACACGACATATGATGTAAATGTACATCATATTGTTACGTCCGGGTGGTGGATCCTCTGGAACGTGCCCCTGTCACCTCCGGCGAAGCAGCTAGAGCTACCCCTAGACTGGGATAGTCCTGCAATCCTACCAGAGGGATCAGGGTCACGGTTGCCGGAGCAGAAGGCGGGGCAAGGGCAGAGTCCTTCTAGAAGCAGGAATGAGGAAGTCCTTGAGGACACAGAGTTCCTGGTGCCAGGTAAGATGCCGGTGCCCAGGTACTGGTGCCAGGTAGAGTCGGCAGACGTGAGCAGAGTCCAACCAGAAGGAGGCAGGGGTCACCGGGTGAAGCCGAGGGTAGGAAGCGGGTTCAGGCTGGAGAAGATGGTGGAGTCTCAGCTGACAGTCCCCGTAGGACCACTCGGACAGGTTGTGGCCCAGGCCAGGATAGCTTGGCAGGACAGTCCCCGCAGGACCTCTCGGACAGGTTGTGGTCAGGACCAGGTTAACTTGGTAGAACTGGTTCTGTGGAAGACACAGTGTTAATGCAAGACACAGCAAGCGGGACCTGGACTCCTAGCTATAGAACTCGTAGAACAGGCGACGCCCTCCAGGCAGGAAGCTCCTAATATACCTGACCCTGACTGATGCAATATCCTGTTAGGGAGTGCTGGGTCTATAAGAGGAGGTCAGTGACCGCGCGCGCCCTAATGTGCATGCGCGACGCCCGGGTGCCGGAGGCCAGAGCAGGGAGCGAGGAGGACGTGTGGCTGGAGGCAGGGGACCCAGGGACCGGAGCGGTGAGTGAGGAACGACGTCGGGACCCGGGGAGCGTGACAGTACCCCCCACCAGGCCCCCCTCCCCACAACCGGGACATGAAGGCACAAATCAGACAAGTACCCACATTCTCCCGGGGTTCATAGGACCTATCCTCGGGACCATAACCTGCCCAGTCAACCAGGAAGTACTGCCGTCCCCTGACGGTCTTCATGGCCACGATATCTCTCACCGCATAGATGTCATCATCGGCTATGGGAGGAGGAGGACTGGCATCAGAGGAGAAGGAACCGATGACAACAGGTTTCAGCAAGGACACATGGAAGGAGTTGGGAATCCGCATGTAGGGCGGAAGCTGCAACTTATAGGATACCTCGTTGATCTTCCTGAGGACCTTGAAGGGACCGATGTACCGCGGACCCAGCTTGTATGATGGGATTTTGAGGCGGATGGACTTAGAGGCAAGCCAGACCAAGTCCCCAGGAGAGAAGCAAGGAGGATCAAGACGTCTCTTGTCCGCATGTTTCTTCATTCGTGCAGCAGCATGTCCCAGGGAGGTCTTGACTGAGACCCATATAGCGGAGAAGTCTCTGGCTAGGACATCTGCTGCAGGTACATCGGAAGCTGGAGAGACTGGTAACGGCACAGAAGGCTGGAGACCATAGACAACATGGAAGGGAGAACTGTAGGTGGATTCGCTGACCTGGTGGTTATGAGAGAATTCAGCCCAAGGAAGGAGTGTGGACCAGTTGTCCTGGTGGGCGTTGACGTAGTGACGAAGGAAGGTGGTCATGATCTGGTTGACTCGTTCCACTTGTCCGTTTGACTGAGGGTGGTAGGCAGAGGAAAAGTCCATAGACACCCCCAGGTGTTCACAGAGAGCCCTCCAGAAGCGTGAGGTGAATTGGGTTCCTCTGTCGGACACAATATGGGCAGGAAAGCCGTGCAGCCGGAAGATGTGCTGTATGAAGGCGTCCGCGAGCTCGTGAGCAGAGGGCAATCCGCCCATAGGAACAAAATGAGCCATTTTCGAGAACCGGTCCACCACGACCCAGATGACCGTATGACCGGAGGACAAGGGCAAGTCCGTGACAAAGTCCATGGCTATGTGTTGCCATGGAATGGAAGGAGTCGGCAGAGGGAGAAGAGGACCAAAGGGCAGATGCTTAGGCGTCTTGTTCCGGGCACAGGAGGAACATGCAGAGACGAAGGCGGTGACATCCGTACGAAGAGACGGCCACCAATAGTGACAGGCGATGGCGCCCCAGGTTTTCTTCTGGCCGGCGTGTCCGGCCACTTTCGAGGAGTGTCCCCTTTGGAGGACCTTGAGTCAGTCAGTCTCCGTGACGTAAGTCTTCCCAGGAGGGATCTGTGCCAGAAAGACGGGAGCCACCGGGATGACCTTGCTAGGACAGATGATGGGCTGGTTTGGCTCCTCTTGGTCCACCGGAATGAAGGACCGAGACAGGGCATCCGCCCGCACGTTTTTGTCCGCGGGCCGGTAGTGTAGCAGAAAGTCAAACTTGGCGAATAAGAGAGACCAACGTGCTTGGCGCGGATTCAGCCTTTGAGCAGAGCGTATATACTCCAGGTTTTTGTGGTCAGTATAGATGATCACCGGGTAAACCGCTCCCTCCAAGAGATTTCGCCATTCCTCCAACGCCATCTTAACAGCCAAGAGCTCTCGATCACCAATGGTATAGTTGCGTTCTGGGGCTGAGAAGATCTTGGAGAAGAAGCCGCAGGTGACCATCTTCCCGGTGGCGGACTTCTGCATAAGTACAGCCCCTGCGGAGGAGGCGTCAACCTCCAGGGTGAATTGGCGGTTCAACTCAGGTCGGTGAAGGACGGGAGAAGAAGCAAAGGACTGCTTCAGAGAGCAGAAGGCGGCTTCAGCCTCGGGTGTCCAAGCCTTCGGATTGGCCCCCTTCTTGGTCAGGGCAGAGAGCGGAGCAGTTAGGGTCGAGAAGTGAGGGACGAACTGGCGATAGTAGTTAGCAAAGCCGAAGAAACATTGGATGGCTTTTAGTCCAGTAGGAGTAGGCCAGTCAAGGATCGCAGTGACCTTCCTGAGATCCATCTGCAGACCGGTGTCCGATATCACATAGCCCAAACAGGGAAGGGATGATTGTTCGAACACACACTTCTCGTGTTTGGCGTATAAGCGATTCTTCCTCAGCCTCTGTAGCACGATCTGCACGTGCTCTCTATGGGTCCGTAGTTCTGGGGAGTAGATTAAGATGTCGTCCAGGTATACGATTATACAGACGTAGAGGAGGTCCCTGAACACGTCGTTCACCAGCTCCTGGAAGACTGCCGGGGCATTGCAAAGACCGAAGGGCATCACGCAATATTCATAGTGCCCGTCCCGTGTGTTGAAGGCGGTCTTCCATTCGTCCCCGGAGCGTATGCAAACCAGGTTGTAGGCCCCACGGAGATCCAATTTGGTAAATATAAGGGCCCCCCGGAGCCGATCGAAGAGTTCAGGGATGAGAGGCAGGGGGTATTTGTTTTTCACTGTGATCTGGTTCAGTCCCCGGTAATCGATACAGGGTCGTAAGTCTCCTTCTTTTTTCTTGACAAAGAAGAAGCCTGCACCAGCCGGGGACGAGGACCTTCGAATAAACCCCCGTGCCAGGTTCTCGGTGATGTAGTCAGACATGGCCCGGGTCTCAGCAGGGGACAAAGGGTATATCCGTCCCCGAGAGGGTGTGGTTCCTGGCAGAAGGTCAATGGCACAGTCGTAGGGTTGATGTGGAGGCAATACCTCCGACTCCTTTATATCGAACACATCTGCGAAAGACCAATAGGCTGGAGGAAGGCCAGGTAAGGAGTCCAGGACTGAAGAATGACAGCCGGGCTAGACTGACTGGAGGCAGTTCTCATGACAAGACGGGCCCCAGCGGATGATTTCTCCAGTACGCCAGCTGACCGTAGGTTCATGTACCCGTAACCAGGGTAAACACAGCAGAAGCCTATGAGACATGCGTGGCAGAACATAGAAGGCGATTTCTTCGGTGTGTAGCACACCGATACGCAGTTTCACAGGTTTGGTGACGAACAGGACGGTGTCAGAGAGGGGTTCCCCATCCACAGAGGATATCACAAGGGGTGTCTGCAGCGGGGTGACAGGTACCTGGTACTTGTCCACTGTGGCCTGGTGGATGAAGTTACCCGCTGCCCCAGAGTCAAGATACGCCTCTGCCGTGAAGCGCGTTTCTCCTGTTGTCACCTATACAGTCCATGTCACTAGGTCAGAGAGCTTCCCAGTACCTAGGGTGGCCTCTCCTACCAACCCTAGGCTTTGGAGTTTCCCGGTTTTTCTGGGCAAGCACGCACCTGGTGTGCGCCATCTCCACAATAGAAGCAGAGACCCTTGGCGGCTCGTTCCGCTCGACGCTGCTCGGAGGACTGTAGCCGGTCCACTTGCATGGGCTCATGGATGGAGGCGCCAGAGAGCGCGGATGAGGAGAGGATAGGCTTCTGTGGAGAAGCGGAGAGCCTTACAGGGCAACGCTCGCATGACATTTCTTTAGACCTTTCTTGAAAGCGGAGGTCTATCCAGGTTGCGAGGGCGATCAGGGCGTCCAAGGTGGAGGGGACGTCTCGGCCGGCCAGCTCGTCCTTGATACGACCGGTAAGCCCCTCCCAGAAGGCGGCAGTCAAGGCTTCATTGTTCCACCCTAGCTCAGAGGCTAAGGTACGGAACCGGATAGCATACTGTCCCACTGTCAAAGTCCCTTGTCGTAGTCTGAGTAGCGAGGAAGCCGACGCGGAGGCGCATCCGGGTTCATCAAAGGTGGTTCGGAAGGTATGTAGGAAGTCCCAGATGTTGTTGGTTACGGGATCTTCCTTCTCCCACAAGGGATTCATCCACGCCAGTGCATCGCCCTCCAGGTGGGACATTACAAAGGCCACTTTGGCCTGGTCACAAGCAAAGAGGTGCGGCAGCAGCTTGAAGTGAAGCTACACTGGTTCACGAACCCCCGGCAGGTCTTGGGATCCCCGGCGTACCAGGGCGGAGAAGCCAGAGTTTTGAGGCCCCGGGGGGGCTCCTACGGGGTTCGTGGACATGGCCGGGATTGACAGGGACGTGGCGGTTATCTGCAGCGTGTTTAGGCGGGTGTCCACTGATGTCATGAAAGCCAGCATACGAGATTCTGTTTCGCGTTGTCGGACCAGTTCCTGCTGCATTCCGGCCAACTGGGGCGCTAATGCTTTGGCGGGATCCATGGCCTGTTCTATCTGTTACGCCCGCGTGGTGGATCCTCTGGACCGTGCCCCTGTCACCTCCGGCAAAGCAGCTAGAGCTACCCCTAGACTGGGATAGTCCTGCAATCCCACCAGAGGGACCAGGGACACGGTTGCTGGAGCAGAAGGCGGGGCAAGGGCAGAGTCCTTCTAGAAGCAAGAATGAGGAAGTCCTTGAGGACACAGGGTTCCTGGTGCCAGGTAAGATGCCAGTGCCCAGGTACTGGTGCCAGGTAGAGTCGGCAGACGTGAGCAGAGTCCAACCAGAAGGAGGCAGGGGTCATCGGGTGAAGCCGAGGGTAGGAAGCGGGTTCAGGCTGGAGAAGATGGTGGAGTCTCAGCTGACAGTCCCCGCAGGACCTCTCGGACAGGTTGTGGACAGGACGAGGTTAACTTGGTAGAACTGGTTCTGTGGAAGACACAGTGTTAATGCAAGACACAGCAAGCGGGACCTGGACTCCTAGCTATAGAATGCGTAGAACAGGCGACGCCCTCCAGGCAGGAAGCTCCTAATATACCTGACCCTGACTGATGCAATATCCTGTTAGGGAGTGCTGGGTCTATAAGAAGAGGTCAGTGACCGTGCGTGCTCCCTAATGTGCATGCACGACGCCCGGGTGCCGGAGGCCAGAGCAGGGAGCGGTGCGAAGAGGACGTGTGGCTGGAGGCAGGGGACCCGGGGACCGGAGCGGTGAGTGAGGAACGACGTCGGGACCCGGGGAGCGTGACAGTACCCCCCCAGGCCACCTCCCCACAACCGGGGAGCGTGACACATATATGCCTTGAAGGGTTAAATAGAGTGTAAAAAAATAAATTTTGTTTTTGTGTCATCATTTTTGAAGAGCCAGAATTTTTATCTTTTTCCAACAACAAAGCTGTGTGCAGGCTTTTCTCTTTTTTTAGTGTATTTTTCATTAGTACCATTTTGTGTGACATCCGACTTTTTGATCACTATTTATTATACTTTTTGTGAGGCAGAATGAATAAGAAATCTTCAGTTCTGGATTACATCAGTTTTAAACACATCACCATTCAGATAAATTTACTTTACCTTTATTTTGCAGGTCACTATTACTACAGCAATACTAAATTTATAGATTTTTTTTTTTCCATTTTATTTAATAGCACAAAAAATTACCTTTTGAAATAAATAACTATTTTTTGGGGGGGTTGGCATATTGTGCAAATAAAAACTTTTTTTTACGTCTCTGTAAATGGACCTGTATCAGGGCTTGCCTTGTAGCTTTCATTAGTACCATTTAGTTCATTTTTTTTTGGTACCAAGGATAAAAAAAAAAATGAAACCGGAATAGTTTTTGTATTTATTTGTTGCAGTGCTCATCATGCAATATATTTGATAAGTTAATGTTATTCTGGTGCATGATAAGAGGTACCCAGTTTTATTACCTTTGCACACAAGAATCACTTTTCAAGGCTGGGTTCATATGGCCATAATAAAAATCATGCCAGTCACATCCGCACTGCAGACGTGACCGGCTCTTTGTACTGCTCCCTGTGCTCTCCCATGTGGCAGATGGGTGTACGAGGTGTCTGGGTCTGTAAAACGGACTGTACAAGTGTAAGCTGCACTTTATTTCATAGGGACCATCTGTCCTTACAAATAAAAAAAATCTCCCTTGAGCACTGGCACAGAGGTTATTAATGGCTCAATCTTCTGTCTATTGAGCACACAGAGAACACACTCATCGAATATACGTTGATCTGTACAAGCTCTAAATCGGATTTTATTTTCTTTGTTCATGTCCCACTGGGTATGGAGTACTAAACGGTGAAAAGAAAGGGACACCCTGTGTCTAGGGAAGGGGGAGGTGGTGACCCCTAACCAAGCCTACTACAGGTGCCTGGGGTCCCTCACCACCCAAGATAGGTTTTGCACCAAGACGCCGAGCCGACCCTTGGTATCCCTAGTGCTGGGCCCTAAATAGGGAATGGGTGGGATGAACTCTTCGTCAACCCCGCTAAACATTAAAAAAGACACAAGGAGGACACACAAGGGAAATAGTGCATGAACTACTTATCCATAGATGACTCTGGTAGAAGTTCAGCAACAATACCACAGAAGAGTGCAGGCCATCTGCTTGCATCCAGAGCTTGAATGAACGGAATATCACCAGCACCAGTCCATGGAAATGGAGAGTATTTAAACCCAAGGGGAAATACAGATGATTAACAGCTGAAGGGAAGATGGGCTCCACTGGGTCTTAAAGGGAAAAGAGTGAGAGCGCAGCAGAGGAGCTTCTTTGTACACTGAATACTGACAGCAGGAACAATAGAAAGTCATGGAGCATTTTGCATAGGCAAATACTGTGACCTCCTGTTGCCGGACACTACAGTACTGTGACAGTACCCCCCTTTTACAAGTGGTCTTAGGACACTCAGGACCAGGCCTATCCAGATGGGCAGCATGAAATGAATGAACTAATCTTTTGGCATTCACATCCAGTTCATCATAACGCTCTTTTTTTTTTTAAGAAATATTTGTTCATCGTATCTTTGAACCCTACCTTTTTCATTTTCCTGTTTGCAAAGCTTTATGAGAGCTTCCTTTTTTTGTAGAACAAGCTGTAGTTTTTAAAGGTATTATTTTTGGGTACTTGCGATTTTTTGATCAACTATTACTCCATTTTTTGCATGGTTGGATAAATATTATGGCGATCATCATCCAGGAAAAATAATAAAACTTGGTGCTGAGTCAATAATAAGTATGTGTGGTTATTTTATAGGTGTTTTTTTTTACACAATGGCACTGATTTCTCAAGATTGGTGACTTTTTTTTTTGCCAGTCTTCATGAGGGGACAGTGGAGACAGACGCTCAGAATCGGGAGCATCTGACAAGCGCCATGTACCCCTGTGCACTAAGACAGAAATTTTACACCATATGATGACTGGTATAAGGTTTCTGGCATAAACTCCACAGCTTGCTGTAAATTAGATGAACCGTGGCATCACACAACCATCATAACCCAGCTCAGCCCATTTTGGCGAATCCTGAAGAAACTTTCAGGATAGGTCATTAAATTTGTACACAACTTTAAGTTGCAACAAAATTTAGTGACTTTTTAAAGGAATTTACAGAAGAATTCTGACAAAATTGGTTTGATGAATCGAGGCCTTAAACCTTTTTTTTTACGCACTATTTATGTCTCACAAAGATACTTGATTGCTTAGATAGTACACTGCACTACTTATATATTGAGTGTATTATATCTGTCTACTAGTGTTATACTGACAGGCAGCTTATTGGTAAAACCCCAGCTTTTGGTAAGATCTATTAGTGCTTTGAAATCTCACTGTAAGGTATGTCAATGGTTTGACAGAGGGAGCGGCACGTAAGGAGTTAATTGGCCAGGAATGCACATTGCCGGCTTATGTTGTACATGGAAAGCCACAGCTCCTTTGCCCACGTCATCCCTATAACATTTATGTATGTCATATGGAATGTGCAATGGAATATCAATTATTTTTTACTATTTTTTTTACATAATAAAATAGGAAATATAGTCTGTTTGCTTTTATAGTACAATGCATTGTGGTACCATGAGTGGTGCAGTGGAGATACCACCTGGTCATCTGTAGTATGGTTCTAATGTCATAGTTATGCTGCTATATGCCAAATAATGTGATGTATGATGCTATGTGTGCCATCAATGTGTTATTGTTGTATAATATCATACTTAGTTCAGTTAGGCACTCCTGTGCCCTATGATATACAGTGCCTTGAAAGAGTTTTCATATCCTTTAACTTTTCCACATTTTTCACGCTACACTCACAAACATAGATGCATTTTATTAGGATTGTATGTGATATACAAACACTAAGTAACATGTATTTGTGAAGTGTAAAGAAGATGATACATTTAGTTAGTAAACTGAGTCCACATGTATGTAATTATTCTCAGTATAACTTCATCTATCCTGTGAAGGCCTCAGAGGTTTGTTTGAGAACATTAGTGATCAAACAGCCTCAAGAAAACCAAGGAACACATCAGACAGGTCAGAGATAAAGTTGAGGAGAAGAGTAAAGTAGGGTCAGGTTATAAAAAAATAACCCTGTTCAATCCATCATCCAAAAATGGAAGGAGTATGGCACAACTGCACAGACCAAGACATGGCGGTCCACCTAAACTGACATATCAAGGAAGGAAAGTATTAGAAGCAGTCAAGAGGCCCATGATCATTCTGGAGGAGTTGTAAAAATCCATTGCTCAGGTGGGAAAATATGTCAACAGGACAACTTTTACTTCTATCCTCCACAAATCTGACCTTTATGAAAGAGTGGCAAGAAGAAAGACATTTTTGGAAGCAAGCCATAACTTCCATTTGCAGTTTGCAAAAAGCCATGTTGGGGACACAGCTAGTATGTGGAAGAAGGTGTTCTGGTCAGGTGAGACCAAAGTAGAACTTTTTGGGCTAAATGCAAAATGGTATGTGTGGTGAAAATCTAACGTTGCACATCACCCTGAAAACACCAAACTTGTTAGAAGCTGCAAAACACTTGAGGCTGGGTCATAGGTTCATCTTCCAGGAGGATAGTGACTCTAAACATACCGACATCACTACAATGGATGGTTTACATCAAAGTATATTCATGTGTGTGAATGGCCCAGTCACAGTCCAGACCTAAATCTCATTGACAATCTGTGACAAGACTTCAAATATGCAGTTCACAGACGCCTCCATCTAATCTCACTGTGCTACAGATATTTTGCAGAGAAGAAAGGGCAAAATTTTCAGCCTCTAGATGTGCAAAGCTGGTAGAAACATTCCCAAAAGACTTAGGCGGGCTTTGCACACTAAGACATCGCAGGCCGATGCTGCGATGCCGAGTGCGATAGTGCCCGCCCCCGTCGCAGCAGCGATATGTGGTGATAGCTGGCGTAGCGAAAGTTATCGCTACGCCAGCTTCACACAAACACTCACCTGCCGTGCGACGTCCCTGTGGCCGGCGACCCGCCTCCTTGTTAAGGGGGCGGGTCGTGCGGCGTCACTGCGACGTCACACGGCAGGCGGCCAATCAGAGCGGAGGGGCGGAGATGAGCAGGATGTAAACATCCTGCCCACCTCCTTCCTTCCGCATATCCTACGGAAGCCGCAGTGAGGCCGGTAGGAGACGTTCCTCGCTCCTGCGACTTCACACACAGCGATGTGTGCTGCCGCAGGAGCGAGGAACAACATCGGACCATTGCGTCAGCGTAATTATGGATTACGCCGACGCTGTACCGATGATACGATTACGATGCTTTTGCGCTCGTTAATCGTATCATCCAGTCTTTACACACTGCGATGTCGCATGCGATGCCGGAAGTGCGTCATTTTCAATTTGACCCCACCGACATCGCACCTGCGATGTCGCAGTGTGCAAAGTGCCCCTTAGGCTAAGTTCACACAGTGTATCTTTTGGTGTGTTTTTGAGGTCACAAAGATGCACCTATATGCATGCATTTCCTTCCCCCAGCAAAGTCTATGAGATTTCTAATATGCTGTCCACACTGTATATCTTTTTTTGTCTGCATCTTGGCTGCATTTTTCAAGATGCCGCATGTCAATTCTTTTTGAGTGTTTCCAGCGTTTTTGAGCCCTCCAATCAATATATTTGATTTAAAAAATGCATTGGGTAAAACGCGGTAAAACCGTGTCAAAAACACCCTGTGTTTTTGATGCGTTTTTGCAGCGGTGTATTTTTGGTGCATTTTAAGATGCACTCAAGATGCCGTGACATAAAAGATGCCACGTGTGAACATAGCCTTATAGCAGTAATTGCAGTGAAAGATGTTCCTATAAAGTATTGACTCAATACAAATACACGCATGGCCAGCTTTACCTGTGTACGACTGGTGCGGTTGCACAGGGCGCTGGCTGGCAGAATGCAGAGGGAGCACCCAGGGAGCAGCAATTCACTTTCACTTTGCTGCTCCCGCTCTGCACAGCCTCCAGCAGAAGGAGCCCTCCCCTCCTCTGTGCCCTGTGTCTGGTCTCCTCCCGCTCTACACAGCCTCCAGCAGTCGGCATCCTCCCCTCCTCTGTGCCCTGTGTCTGGTCTCCTCCCGCTCTGCACACCCTCCAGCAGTCGGCATCCTCCCCTCCTCTTTGCCCTGTGTCTGGTCTCCTCCCACTCTGCACAGTGTACAGCAGGGTATGCCCTCTCCTCCTCTGGGCTCGGGGTTCTCTCTTCTCCCGTCTTTACCAGAGAGAGAGGGGGGAAGGGTGTCTACATGGCTGGAGATGCTGCTGAAGCCCCACTGAAATCCTGGAGCCAGAAAGTAAGTGTATGTGAGTGTAACGTGCTGTGTGTATCATATCTGTAATGTATTATGTGCTGTCTGTATGTGTTATGTATGACATGCGTGTGTCCTCTATACTGTGCAATATCTAACTGTCTGTCTGTCTATACATCCATTCTGGCTGTCTGTCTATGTATATCTATCTATCATCTATCTACATATTACTGTATCTCTCTATCCCTCTGTCTATTATCTATCTACTGTACCTGCTATTTATCTGTCTGTTTATCTATCTCTCTATTATACATCAGTCTATACTGTATCTATCTGTGTATTTGTATGATATATCTATCTATTATCAATCTAATCTATCTGTCTTATCTATTTCTCAATTATATATCTGTCTATTCATCTATGTCTCTGTTACGGTATATATCTATCTTTCTATCTGTCTATCTCGCTATTATATATCTATCTATCTCTCCATTATTTATCTGTCTATCCATATATCTCTCTATTATATATCTATCCATCTATTTTTCTTTCTATCCATCTGTCTGTCTATCCAACTATCTATCTGTCTATATCTATATCTATCTATCTTATCTATCTATCTTGTCTATCTATCTATGTATCTATCTATCGCTCTATTATCTATCAATCTGTCTGTCTGATATGTATTTGTCTATCATCTATACAGCGTCGGTCTGGCACACTGAGATACTGGTGAATGCCCCGGTGGGCTCTCCAACTGAACATAGAGGGGACCCACCGGCAGGGGCACCGCTGGCATCTTGCGGGGCTCCAGCCCAGAACGTCTTGCCCAAAGCCCTGAATCTTCTGCAACCACCGTACTGAACTGTGTCGGCATCGCGTTGCCCTGATACAGTTCAATCCTCTGACAAAGCACGGCGCAAGACCTTCATAATCTATCACTGCCCGTATCCTAAGCCTCAGATTGCTACAGGTTGTGTGGGGGCTCCTGCTGTGCATAGGAGGCTGTGTGGGGGCTCCTGCAGGTATTTGCATATAGTTGTGGTGTGGCCTCTAGATTTAACTCTTGTGGACCCCAGACACCCCAGTCCGACCCTGCATCCATTTATCTTTTATATAGTATCTATGTGTGTCATGTATATGATGTAATTTATGCAGTGGAAAAATGACTGGGTCTGTGGGTGATGGGGGCCATTGCTATTTCCTTGGATGCATGGTTGAACACCATTGAGGAGCAGATGGCCACTGGCTCCCTGTTCTGCACTTGCTCTGTAGCTGTGGATCCCAGACAGGTGTAATGACATCAGGGGGAGCCTGTGACGTGATGCCAGTGGGCACTGAAGCTGTGGCGGGTGCAGCGCATATGTCGGAGGTAATAGATACATATACAGTTAGGTCCAGAAATATTTGGACAGTGACACAATTTTCGCGAGTTGGGCTCTGCATGCCACCACATTGGATTTGAAATTAAATCTCTACAACAGAATTCAAGTGCAGATTGTAACGTTTAATTTGAAGGTTTGAACAAAAATATCTGATAGAAATTGTAGGAATTGTACACATTTCTTTACAAACACTCCACATTTTAGGAGGTCAAAAGTAATTGGACAAATAAACCAAACCCAAACAAAATATTTTTATTTTCAATATTTTGTTGCGAATCCTTTGGAGGCAATCACTGCCTTAAGTCTGGAACCCATGGACATCACCAAACGCTGGGTTTCCTCCTTCTTAATGCTTTGCCAGGCCTTTACAGCCGCAGCCTTCAGGTCTTACATGTTTGTGGGTCTTTCCGTCTTAAGTCTGGATTTGAGCAAGTGAAATGCATGCTCAATTGGGTTAAGATCTGGTGATTGACTTGGCCATTGCAGAATGTTCCACTTTTTTGCACTCATGAACTCCTGGGTAGCTTTGGCTGTATGCTTGGGGTCATTGTCCATCTGTACTATGAAACTTTTTTCTTCCCATCATTCTGGTACAGGTTGATCTTTGTCTCATCTGTCCATAGAATACTTTTCGAGAACTGAGCTGGCTTCATGAGGTGTTTTTCAGCAAATTTAACTCTGGCCTGTCTATTTTTGGAATTGATGAATGGTTTGCATCTAGATGTGAACCCTTTGTATTTACTTTCATGGAGTCTTCTCTTTACTGTTGACTTAGAGACAGATACACCTACTTCACTGAGAGTGTTCTGGACTTCAGTTGATGTTGTGAACGGGTTCTTCTTCACCAAAGAAAGTATGCGGCGATCATCCACCACTGTTGTCATCCGTGGACGCCCAGGCCTTTTTGAGTTCCCAAGCTCACCAGTCAATTCCTTTTTTCTCAGAATGTACCCGACTGTTGATTTTGCTACTCCAAGCATGTCTGCTATCTCTCTGATGGATGTTTTCTTTTTTTTCAGCCTCAGGATGTTCTGCTTCACCTCAATTGAGAGTTCCTTAGACCGCATGTTGTCTGATCACAGCAACAACTTCCAAATGCAAAACCACACACCTGTAATCAACCCCAGACCTTTTAACTACTTCATTGATTACAGGTTAACGAGGGAGACGCCTTCAGAGTTAATTGCAGCCCTTATAGTCCCTTGTCCAATTACTTTTGGTCCCTTGAAAAAGAGGAGGCTATGCATTACAGAGCTATGATTCCTAAACCCTTTCTCCGATTTGGATGTGAAAACTCTCATATTGCAGCTGGGAGTGTGCACTTTCAGCCCATATTATATATATAATTGTATTTCAGAACATGTTTTTGTAAACAGCTAAAATAACAAAACTTGTGTCACTGTCCAAATATTTCTGGACCTAATTGTATGCCCTGAATCTGTCACGTATAGTGTGTAATGTAATGGAATTCTGAATATTGACCTGCCATATTCTAAAGGTGTGTGATATGCTCTCTGTTAGGATGTCACTTGCCGATTCGAGTTGTCATCTGATCACTCACATGCGATTTGCAATGTGTAGTCATTTGCCGAAAGACGTCTCCTCCTGTTTCTCTCAAATTGAAAATTATAACAATGAGAGAAGGAGGAGGAGACGTCATTCTGCAGATCACCCCGTGTGTGCAAATCACTTGTGAGTAATCACATGACCACTTAAATTGGCAAATACAATCCTGACAGCGTATACATAGTATGCACTTTGGAGATCCGGCAGTCAATGGGCAGAATGTCAAACCCAGGGGAGACACTGGTCAGTCTAGGGCAGGAGAGCAGAGAGAAGCAGAATATTCTGCAGAATATCACATGATTCGGTGTGCATTAATCTTACAAATTTTCCAACAAAATTATTTGCAGCATTGCCAGCTGGTGTGAGCCCAGACTGATTAATAAAGGGATTACAGTATAAATTCCATAGTTCTTCCATATCAAAAATGGTACGTGGAGCCTCTGTTAGGAGTCTCGATACAGAAAATAGCCAGATATCCCTCCTGGAAGGACTTAGATAAGTAGTGGCTCTTTTTAGGAGACCACCATAACCACCATATTAAGTGGCCCTTTAAGTCAATATCCAACTCTTTGATGAGTTTATAGATATGACAAGGGAAATACCATGGCCAAGTATCCATCCACAGACAGCTGTTTCGGGGTGTTGCCCCTCATCAGTGTAGAGTAGGATTCTGGTTAGGTGGGAGCAATGCCTAGTAGACCAGCAAGACAAAACAATCACTGATCTTGGGGAGACCAGCCAGAGAAAACACTGCCGGCAGCCAACAAAGGCGCTCAACACAGTGAAATCCTAGGTGCATTGCCCCCTGGGAAGTATACAAATAAAAAAAGGTCTGTGGAGCCTCTGCTAGGAGTCTTGACACAGAAAATAGCCAGATATCCCTCTGGGAAGGACCTAGCCAAGGAGTGTTCTTCCATACACAGTACCCCCCGTCCTTATGGTGTGTATGTGGTACTGCACTCAGTCTGTTCAGGTCATTGGAGCTGAGAGGCAGCGACACATACACAGCGCCCCCATCCTTATGGTGTGTATGTGGTACTGCACCTCAGTATGTTCAGGTCAGTGGAGCTGAGATGCAGCAACACATATAACCAGAGGACTTTATTATGTAGAAAGCAGAGATTTTTTTCTAATTTCTTACACTCCCCTTTAACATCTGTATTTTGGACTTTTTAGTCCGGAGTACACACAGCATCGGCCACCGGCTCCATGGTGCCTTGTCTGGCATCATCTGGTACTTTTATCCGCAGGATTTGTACAGTAGATGCTGATCCACGACCTCCGCCGCTCTCAGTCCAGAGATGCAGAACTCCCTTCCAAGTATACAGGGACATATACCATCTCTCCATGAAGAGCGGCAGCGCCTCATTCTCCAGATACATGTGTGACGCCCTGGCCGGGCCAGGTAGTCATGGATAGGGCCCCGCATTACACCAGTCCCCTAACAAGGTGACATCAGCCAAACATTAAAACCCTAGTCACCCCCCTCAGTGCTTGATGGACACACCAGGGGGCGGAGCCAGGCGGTTGGACATGCACACGAGGAGTTCAGAGAGCCTGAGGCACGAAACACAGTCAGTTTAGTCTGGGAGTCTGTTAGTGGAGGTGAAGTAAAGTGGAAGCAGGCCTGTGTGTCAGGTCTGCAACTAACTGACAGGTGCTAGGGTAGGAGCCCTGGTACCTTTTGCTAGGAGGCATACGGAGGCCTCTGTCTGCAGGAGCCGGGAAGACGGCTCGGTGGAACCGAGGTGGACCGGGACAGGGTAGTGGCCCGCCGGTTCCGACCCGAGGATCCAACTCTGAAACCAGAGGATAAAGGGGGTACTCAGACCCTGATGCTAGGTCCAGAAGCTACTGGGAGCTAGCTAATTAACTGAGTGCGGCCAGGACTATAGGTTCTGTCCCACCCAAAGTCCCGACTGAAGACAACAGCCCAACGAGGGGGATAGAAAGCCACCGCCATGGCAGAGAGATCCCACGGGCCAGCGTCTGCGAGCAAAGGGATCCTTAGTCAACCACAAGCTGGGGAGCGGACTCCTGTAGTTGCAAGCGCAGGTAGTCCACCATCACAAAACAGGTGCGGGAGAAAGACAGAGATCACCAACCGGGTGGGGGACCAGACTGCAGCCGGCTGCGGGCACCGACCATCATCACCTTAGTTTACCAGAGACTCGTGTGTTTACTAATAGTGAGTACATCAGTGCCCTCCGGCCACCCATCTCCCTGCTCCGCCCAGCTCCCCCAACGGGTACCGGGGCCACCATCCCTACCCACGGAGAGGTTAACAACTTGCTGCGCAACATCTACCCCGGGTGCCCCGTAACTGCAGCGGTGGTGTCCACCTTCACCACATCCCGTGAGTGGCGTCATGAACTTAACCACGGCTCCGGCCGTACACCTACGTCCCCAAACCGCCAACCCCTTTTTGATCGGAGTGACCGCAGGACCCCCAGGTCCGGAGACCCTCGAGCCACCCACTGAAGGTCCAGACCCGAGCGGCTCGGCTGCCGAGCACGGGGCGGCACACCCCGATTTTTGGCGTAACGAACAGGATACTTACCCATCCACTTACCTTGTGGAGGTGCGCCTTGAGGTGAAGTCAGCAGTGATCCGTTGTAAAATTTTCAAAATCCGCCATCTTGCCGCCATCTTTTGGCACGAAGATTCCCGCCAGAGTCTTCTTCCCCGCGAAAAGAGCGCGAAAGCCCTAGTAACCCTGCCAAAAGCAAAGCCGGAAGTCGCAAACCGAAACTTACCGGCCGGCGAGAGGAGTGCCGCGAAAAGACCAAGGGGGAGCAGATGGAAGATGTCTTCTCCTGAACCCGATGCCGTCCCCGCGCCTATGGCTGGAGCGGCGGCGCCCACGGGGGAAGCCGCCGGCGAGGAAGCTGCAGGTCCCGCTCTGGTCGCAGGAGCGGCGGACCCTGAGGTTCCGGTGGTGACTCCCCGTGCGACAGCTGGCGGTGACCCGCCTGCCGCAGGAGGGATGTCGGCCCCGGCAGTCCGCCCGGCCGCGACGGGAACGATGCCCGACTCAGAGGACCCCGTAGTCGCCGGATCGAAATCGGAGGAGACGGCCGACAAGGAGGCCGCGGCTCCCGCTCTGGATGCTGGAGCGGAGGCGGCATGGGATCGGTTGCCGCCGGGGACCGTGGCTTGGTTGGAACGGAAGCTGGTGCAGTTCTGTATCCAGGTATGGGTCGAGTCGATGCAGCAAGCCTTGGGTTAGAAGAAGGAGATGCAGAAGATGGTGGCCGTGGTGTGGGCAAACGAGAGGCCCGCCTCATGGAAAGTACCCCGGCAGGATAGAGCCACGCAGACCGGTCCAGACCCGCCGAGCCGTCAGGAGGCAGGACCCGCTCACGGTGAGACCGGTGAACCCCGGGTGGCCCAACCCCCGGAGAAAACAGCGTCGTCTGTGGAGCCACTCCAGACTTCCGTGCAAGCCCTGAACCCCGGGATGTACGGCGCTTCGTTTGGAAAGTCCGCCTCCCACAAGCCGGGAGAGAGGCTCGACCTGGTGCACTAGTGCAGCAAAAATCCTGCCCGTCCCCGTTTGGACTTGTTGATTCTCTGTTGTTTACCCCCCAGTTATACAAAAAAAAGACACAGCTGAGAACTAGCAGGCCACCCAAAAACTATTGAGCCTTGTAAATAGTCCCTGACCACCCTTTCCATGTCCTGCAGTCTCCGGAGAGGCTGGTTGGAGGAAGGGCCTGCGGCAGAGGAGGCCGGGGTCCCGTCACCAAGGAAACCGGTGACTACCCTCCGGGTCAGGGGTCCCCTGGACGTGGGGCCTCTGAGAGACTGCCGGGTAAGGAACTTATTACCCGGCCCGTGTGGGCAACACCCGGACCCGAACCTGTTTCCTGGACTGGGGAAAAGGGGTGCTGACCTGGTTTTTAGAGGCAGCATCAGGGCTAGGTTTGCTTGAGTGGGCAAAATGGAAAGGACCCGGTCCCGTTCCCGGTTAATAAAATGTTCTGCAACGTTTAAGTAAAATGCCTCCCGTAAGGGAAGAAAACTAAGCATGCTTGAAAATTGTATAAATGTTATTATACTTGTAAATATGTTATTTTTATCTTTTTCTAGTTCAAGAAAAATAAACGGTGGTGGTTGGACAGCCCGCGGACGGTCTGTGGTTAACCAAGTACAGAGATGCGGAACTCCCTTCCAAGTATACAGGGACTGATACCATCTCTCCATGAAGAGCGGCAGAGCCTCATTCTCCAGATACATGTGTGACGCCCTGGCCGGGCCAGGTAATTATAGATAGGGCCCCGCATTACACCAGTCCCCTAACAAGGTGACATCAGCCAAACATTAAAACACTAGTCACCCCCCTCAGTGCTTGATGAACACACCGGGGGGCGGAGCCAGGCGGTTGGACACGCCCACTAAGGAGTTCAGAGAGCCTGAGGCAGGAAACACAGTCAGTTTAGTCTGGGACTATGGGGAGATAAGGTATGCACACCAGTGACTATGTAAGGGGAATACATGAAATAGCAGAAACTGCTGTGTGAATACTGACTTGAAAAATCCAATAGCTATATGCAAGAGTGAAAATGTGAAAAATGGAATCTGCATTACTGCCATGAACATATGAATCAAGAGAAATTTAGCTATTGAATTGATCAATGCAATAGAACCCCAACACTACGCCAAAGTATTTCTCTACGTTGGGGTCCCTAGCTAGTGTGTGTCCTCTCATGCAGTTAAAAAACTTACCGTGTATGGGAAGCTGAGACCCAGGCTATCTATGCGTATGATATGGATTGGCAATAGGTGTGGTTGGGGAGGGTTCACAAACGAAAAAATACTAACAAATAGGAATAACGTTTGGAACACCATTCTAAGTCCGAACTGGGTGCAAAAACCTAAAAAAACACATCACTATGGGGAGATAAGGTATGCACACCAGTGACTATGTAAGGGGAATACATGAAATAGCAGAAACTGCTGTGTGAATACTGACTTGAAAAATGCAATAGCTATATGCAAGAGTGAAAATGTGAAAAATGGAATCTGCATTACTGCCATGAACATATGAATCAAGAGAAATTTGTTAGTATTTTTTCGTTTGTGAACCCTCCCCAACCACACCTATTGCCAATCCATATCATACGCATAGATAGCCTGGGTCTCAGCTTCCCATACACGGTAAGTTTTTTAACTGCATGAGAGGACACACACAAGCTAGGGACCCCAACGTAGAGAAATACTTTGGCGTAGTGTTGGGGCTCTATTGCATTGATCAATTCAGTAGCTAAATTTCTCTTGATTCATATGTTCATGGCAGTAATGCAGATTCCATTTTTCACATTTTCACTCTTGCATATAGCTATTGGATTTTTCAAGTCAGTATTCACACAGAAGTTTCTGCTATTTCATGTATTCCCCTTACATAGTCACTGGTGTACATACCTTATCTCCCCATAGTGATGTTTTTTTAGGTTTTTGCACCCAGATCGGACAGAATGGTGTTCCAAACGTTATTCCTATTTCCTAGTTTAGTCTGGGAGTCTGTTAGTGGAGGTGAAGTAAAGTGGAAGTAGGCCTGTGTGTCAGGTCTGCAACTAACTGACAGGTGCCAGGGTAGGAGCCATATGGAGGCCTCTGTCTGCAGGAGCCAGGAAGACGGCTCGGTGGAACCGAGGTGGACCGGGACAGGGTAGTGGCCTGCCGGTACCGACCCGGGGAATCGACTTGGAAATCGGAGCACAAAGTGGGGTACTCAGACCCTGAAGCTAGGTCCAGAAGCTACTGGGGGCTAGCTAATTAACTGATTGCGGCCAGGTTCTGTCCCACCCAAAGTCCCGACTGAAGACAACAGCCCAACGAGGGGGATAGAAAGCCACTGCCACGGCAGAGAGATCCCACGGTCCAGCGTCTGCGGGCAAAGGGCTCCTTAGGCAACCACAAGGCGGGCAGCGGACTCCTGAAGTTGCAAGCGCAGGTCAGGTAGTCCACCATCACAAAACAGGTGCGGGAGAAAGACAGAGACCACCAACCGGGTGGGGGACCAGACTGCAGCCCGGGCACCGACCATCATCACCTTGGTTTACCAGAGTCTCGTCTGTTTACTACTAGTGAGTACATCAGTGCCCTCCGTCCGCCCATCTCCCTGCTCCGCCCAACTCCCCCAACGGGTCCCTTGGCCACCATCCCTACCCACGGAGGGGTTAACAACTTGCTGCGCAACATCTCCCCCGGGTGCCCCGTAACTGCAGCGGTGGTGTCCACCTTCACCACATCCCGTGGGTGGCGTCACGAACTTAACACGGCTCCAGCTGTACACCTACGTCCCCAAACCGCCAACCCCTTTTTGATCGGAGTGACCGCAGGACCCCAAGTCCGGAGACCCTCGAGCCACCCACTGAAGGTCAGGACCCGAGCGTCTCGGCTGCCGAGCACGGGGCGGCACACATGTGGCCCCATTGGTGAGATCCACATGTACTATCAATGATGTAATATCCAGGGATACAGCATAAATTGTTGAAATCAGAAGACCCCTATAAGAACGAGATCAGACGTGATGACATTAATGTGGATTTGAGATACAGATTCTCTAGCACAAATCTGGAGTTTATTGTACATTTCAAGAGATCAATTTTCTTAAGATATAAAAAAAAATGGCCTCCTGTCCTCGTTTGTTTCCTGGGAAACTGGGTAAAAAAATTAGTAGGGTGGGGACACCAAAGGGCAATTTTGCACAGGGCACCATTCAGGCTAAGGCCGGCCCTGAATGCACATCCCAATTTTCAGATTTATCTTCCTAAAATAATTAGAAAACCATATATCATTTCCTTTGCACAAATACTTACGACTTTGTGTTGGTATATCAAATAAAATCCCAATAAAACACATTTAGGTTTGTGGGTGTAAAGTGAAAAAATGTGGAAAAATTCATAAGGTATGAATACATTTCCAAAGCACTGTACTGCATATACATATACTGTATGTCTACATTGTCGTCATGTTAATGCTGCAATAAATGTGAGACGTGCAACAAACTGCTATGAAAGGCTACATGAATGAATGGAATGATTGATGATAATATGGGAGTGTAAGTGGAGATTGCACTGTGACCTCTGTACTGTGTACAGTGAACAGTTCAGCATGGTTTTATTTACAGTCATCTGATCTGTATTTTAAACATTGCACAGCAGCAAAGTTCCTCCACAAATATATTCAGTGTCTAGTAGTGAAGTATGGTGGATCTGTGCCTGCACCATCACCTCTCCCTGCCACCTTCTCCTTTGTCATGCTTGCACACTGCTCTTACCAATTACCTCTACAGCACAGGCCCAACACACCTCTAGTTCTTCCAAGGCAACTGACCAGTATTGTTCATTTTATTCAGCCTCAGGATGGCCCTATTCCTGGTACTGTCTCAAATCAGTTTGTGGCCTTGTATCTTTGGATTCTCTCTTTATAGGGAACCTGTCAGATCCCCCTATGCCCTCCAACACAGCAGCATTCATATAATAATAATAATAATAATAATAATTTTATTCATTTATATAGCGCTATTAATTCCACAGCGCTTTACATACATTGGCAACACTTTCCCCATCTGTGGATGTGATAACATGATTTCCACAAGCTGGCATCACCGCCAGCTCCTGGAAATCTTGCGCATGCCCGTGGCTTTGTTCACTTATATTGATGTCCTTCTGAAGGCGGGTATACGCGTTCCGGCTTCAGAGAGGCGCACTATGTATCAGCTAAACTGCAGAAGCTGTGCTTCCAATCATGCGCAGTTCGCCTTTCTGAAACCGGGATGCATACACCTGCTCTAGAAGAGGCTCGATGTGAGGAAACAAAGCCTTACGCATGCGCAAGATTTCCAGGACCTGCATTGATGCCGGCTCGTAAAAATCATGTTATTACACCGACAGGGACGGGATAACCTGGAAAGCGAGCCGACTAGTCTGGGAAACTAATGCCCCATCGATTAGTCAAGACCTAATTTGCAAAGGAACAGCGCAGTTTAGAGGTCCTTTTTTTACATGTGACACCTGCTTTGGGAGCAATCTATAGTGTTCCACCCACATTCACCTCTACAGATGCTGCTTCTTTGGTTGAACTGGAGAATACTACAATTCCCAAAGTGCCTTGCAAATCTCGGGGAGGAGGAAACAGGACGGAGGGGTGGAAGGAAGCTGAGTCATCTTGGAGGCGGGAAGCTGCAACTCTGGGTGAGGAGAGACTGTCTAAGAAAGTGACAGGAGGCACCATTAGTAGGAGCTGCGGCCTTCCAGGTTTACCACACCGAAGAAGGATTTTGCCTGCTGTACCAACTCTCTCCCAGACATTGAATCCAGACGCCCCAGTGTGGAATAGTCTGAGAGAACAGACCTGCTGCATACAGAAGTGAGTAGGACATTGCTGTGACTTGTAGTTCTACAGTTTGAGAAGTGTGCTGGAGCAAATTACAAGGCCTTGCTAGAGAGGACTTTTGACTGCACTAACTGGGAGTTTGTATAGGACCAGCCCTGGGGAAATACTGCCTTCATTACTTTAAGTGCACCAACGTACTGCAAGCGCGCCAACGTACTGCAAGCGCGCCGACATCCGCGGCAACTGGGGCCCCAATTTGGGACTGTGTCAATTGTGAGGCTGCAGCTGTTAGTTGGTAGATTGTAAGTAGTCAGCAGAGTATGTGGTGTAGGTTAAAGAGGAAGCATTACCCCTAACTTTCAGGTCTATTACAAAGAGCCCCTCCTGCATTTTTGTAGAATACTGCATAACAATACCTGTCGTTTCACTGTTATTTGCTTGTTCCCTGCAATTACCATTGTCATCCTCCTGCAAATAAACCTGTTAAGATTTCTAACCTCAGTTATTGTGAGTGTGTACGGAGCGTGGGTAGGGGTTTCCCGAGTCGACCCCTAGCAGAAGACAAAGACCCTTCTGCATTCCACTAGAGCTCCTAGCAAGATTCGGGTGGAGGCACTGCGTCATATCAAGGTGAGAACTACCGAACACCCTGCCCCAGCGGCAAATTAAAGGGGTGTTACAGTGGAGGCACTGCTGAGATCGATCAAGACAGGTATCGCTGACATGGAGGCTTTAACTGAAGCACAGGTGTCCACATGATGTGGGGAAAGAAGTATACTTGAAGAGCACAGTTTTGCAGTATGCGGTGAACTCTCCAAGGTACCGGATGAAGAAGTACTGAAGATTGTGAACCAAGTTCATGGAGTTGTCCATCCCAGAGTGGTTGACAGAAGGACTGATAAAGGGAGTCCATTATCAGCAGCTCTAATCACTACTGAGGGGACACTGGATAAAGGGTACTTTCCATCTGTCATAGCTGTGCCATTAAAACATGGACCACATTGGCAGATCACCTGGCCTGTGAGGTCCGAAGCAGGGACATCATCTTCGGGTGCAAGTTCACAGCCTAGGAGATCTAGTCGATGTCTACCTTCCACTCCTACTCGGGACAAATCTGAAGAAACAACCATGATGGTTGACGTGGTAGTGGCAGCCATGGAGAAGTTAGTCACCCAGTTTACAAAATTGCAACCTGAAGGGGCCTACCGTCGTCTGAGAACCTTCTCGGGTGTCACTCCTGTCCGAGCTGGTGAAGAAGGGTATGACACATGGAGGGATGTTACTCTGCAATATCTGGAAGAATGGCAGTGTACTGATGCAGTGAAGAAGCAGAGAATTGTGGAGAGTCTGAAGGGGCCTGCTATGGAAGTGGTGCAGGCTGCTTGGAGAAGTCAGTCAGAGACAACTTCTAAAGATTACATGACTGCTCTTGAAGATGCTTTTGGATCCCCAGAGGATGCCACTGATCTCCTTTATCAACTCCGCACCACCTATCAAAACTCTGGTGAGAAGATGTCAGATTATCTTTATCGATTGGACAAATTGGTGCATAGGGTCGTATCCAAGGGGGGACTTAGGCCCGAACAAGTTGATCAGTGTCGTTTAGAACAAGTGCTCCGAGGAGCTCTGACTCACGATCCCATTGCTCAACGACTGAGGTGTTGCGACAAAGGGCAGACTCCCTGTTCTTTCCATCAGTTGCTTAAAGAAGTCAGACAAGAGGAAGCTCTCCTGGCCGCCAGAGAACAAGTGACCCAGCGAGTGGCTGCTGCCCCTGTACATCTTGAATCCAGCCATCGAGAGGGAGAGTTCTTGAAGGTCATTGAGAGGCAAGGGGAACAGCTTGCCCAACTTCTAGCTGCCCAGGCTCTGAAGGTTGACCAGCTAAAGCAAATTGTTGAGACAGCTGTCAAGAGTCAAAGACCGCCTTTGCAAGTGGCAAGTGATGACCACAGTCTGATAGAAGATACAAAGCCAGAAGAATGTTTTGTCTGTGGGAGCACCCATCATATGGCTCGCCAGTGTCCGAAGAGGTGGAATTTGAAGAGATCTCGGGACCCCCCACCTAACAAGAAGGGGCAGACGGGAAACGGGAAAGGGGGCCAGTAGAGTTTTATACTGGCCCCCCTTCAAAATCAGAGGTATATTCTACTGCTCCATCTAACCCTGTCCAGTCAGAGCAATTTCCTAAAGGTCTCGTAGGACCAGCACCACATGTACCGGCCTGTATCAATGGGCAGCCATGCACTGTATTACTGGATAGTGGTTCACAAGTGTCCATCATTTTTGAGAAGTGGTACAGAAAATACTTGTCAGACGTGCCCTTGCAACCCCTATCTGGACTTGTAGTCTGGGGTTTGAGTGAAAACAGTTACCCCTACAAAGGATACGTGGCTGTCACACTACGATTCCCAGAGACTATAGCTGGGGTGGAAAGAGAGGTTCCCATCATTGCATTAGTCTGTCCAGACACTGATGAAGACCAGGAAACAGTGCCTGCCATAGTAGGGACAAATGCCAACCTATTCCGTACTCTTGCTCAGTGGTGTCGCGAAATTGGAGGTAATAGATACTCGCAGGCCCTCACAATCCATCCTGTCTGTTTGGCTGCTTATGAGAAGAAAGAGGAAGAGGAAAGGAAGGAACTACGTCCTGAACATTTTGACCTCTGTTTTGAAGGTAATGATCTGAAGAAGGAGGAAAAGCAGTCAGTGATAAATGGTATGATGAAGCGTGCCGGAACCTTCTCATTGGGTAATTGGGACCTGGGCCTTGCAAGAGGAGTGGAGCATCACATCCGGCTGACTGATGAGAAGCCATTTCGAGAAAGATCCCGACGATTGGCTCCCGCCGATGTGGAGGATGTTCGAAAGCATTTACGGGGTTTACTGGACACTGGAGTCATAATAGAGTCCAACAGCCCATACGCATCTCCGATAGTGATCGCTCGGAAGAAGAATGGAGCTATTAGGATGTGTGTGGATTATCGCACCCTGAACGAACGCACTGTGCCTGATCAGTATACTGTGCCCAAGATTGACGAAGCTTTAGATTGCCTGCAGGGAAGCCAGTGGTTTTCTGTGTTAGATCTTCGGAGTGGATATTACCAGATACCCATGAGCAAGGAGGATCAGGAGAAGACTGCTTTCATTTGCCCTATCGGTTTCTATGAGTTTCAACGGATGCCGCAAGGAGTGACCGGTGCCCCTGCTACTTTCCAGAGATGTATGGACAAGGTGATGGGAGACATGAACTTTCGTGAGGTCCTGGTTTACCTGGATGATCTGATTGTATTTGGCCACACCTTGGAAGAGCACAACCTGAGGTTATTTAAGGTGTTGGACCGGCAGGAGGAAGCTGGGTTAAAACTATCCCTCGACAAGTGCCTGTTCTGCCAGATATCTGTGAAGTATGTAGGACACATTGTCAGCCGAGAAGGAATCTCCACGGATCCAGCCAAAATAGAAGCTGTGATGGAGTGGCCCAAACCCACCAAATTGGGGGAGCTTAGATCTTTTCTAGGTTTCAGCGGGTACTACAGAAGATTTGTGCCACAATATTCCAAGATCGCAAAGCCATTGACAGCCCTCACTCAAGGGTATCCCCCACCTCGAGGGACAGCTCGCTACAAGAAACCTGCAACAAAAACCTACTTCAAGGTGAATGAGCCTTTCGGAGAGAGATGGACATCAGAGTGTGATGAAGCCTTTGAGAAACTCAAGTCCTGCTGGACCCAGGCACCTGTACTGGCCTATGCAGACTCCAACAAGCCATACGTACTTCATGTGTATGCTTCTTTTGATGGACTTGGAGCAGTCTTATACCAGGAGCACTATGGCGTCCTGCGGCCAGTCTACTACATCAGTCGTGGATTGTCTCCGAGTGAGCGCAGTTACCCAGCACATAAACTGGAGTTCTTGGCCTTGAAATGGGCTGTGGTGGACAAGCTGCATGACCACCTCTATGGAGTGCATTTCCAAGTTCATACTGACAACAATCCACTGACCTATGTGAAGACTACAGCAAAGCTGGATGCTACTGGCCATAGATGGCTCGCCGCGCTAGCTATATATGATTTCAGCCTGAAGTACCGACCTGGTGCCACCAACATCGATGCAGATGCTCTGTCCCGCCTGCCCAGGCAGATGGTGAATGAAGAAGAAGAAGCCTGGATTGAGGTTCCAGCCCCAGAGGTGAAAGCTATGTGTCATCGACATCAAGGAAGGATTGCTCAATCAGGGGGCTGTGCTACCTTCTTAGGGGCTCCAGAGGAAGCTCTTCCATTATTGTTCTGTCAACTGACCAACGTTGATGCCGGCTCCCTGCCTCAACTGACTCAAAACCAGATTGAAAAGGCTCAACAGGAAGATCCTTCTGTGGGAGTTGTTCGATGGTGGGTGAAAAGGGGCCAAAAGCCTGAGAGAAATGCTCTGAAGACACAAGAGTCTGTTCTCTTGACCCGACAGTTAGACTTGCTGGTGATGAAAAATGGATTGCTGCACCGCGAGGTCAAACGCCAAAATCGAGAAGTTTGTGTCCAGTTGGTGCTTCCTGCTCAGTTCCGTGAGATGGTCATAAGGGCACTGCATGATGATCATGGACACCTTGGGGTGGAAAAGACCACCAGCCTCATAGCAGATCGGTTCTATTGGCCAAAGATGGAAGCTGACATTGAACAATACTGTAAATCTTGTAAGCGGTGTATCCTAAGGAAAACCTTACCTTCTCGGTCCGCCCCCCTTGTCAACATAACCAGTGATGGCCCCCTTGATTTAGTGTGTATCGACTTCCTTTCCATTGAGCCTGATGAAGGAAACGTCAGCAACGTTCTAGTGGTCACTGATCATTTCACAAGATATGCTCAAGCTTACACCACTAGAGATCAGAAGGCAACCACTGTGGCTAAAACCTTGTGGGAGAAATTCTTTGTGCATTATGGGCTGTCAGCACGCATCCATTCTGACCAAGGGAGAGATTTTGAGAGTCGGCTAATTAAGGAGTTGTGTGAGGTTTGTGGGATCAAGAAGTCCAGGACCACACCATTTCATCCGCAAGGAGACCCTCAGCCTGAAAGATTCAACCGTGCCCTTCTTAACATGCTGGGCACTTTGGATTCAAAACAGAAAGGAAGGTGGAGTCGACACATAAGTCAATTAGTTCATGCCTACAACTGCACCAAAAATGAGTCAACAGGGTACTCGCCCTACTTCCTCATGTTTGGAAGGGAAGCCAGACTACCTGTGGATATTAGTTTTGGAGTGTCCCCTGGCAATTCATCTGGGAAGAACTACCTGAAGTATGTGTCACAGCTGGAGGAACAATTAAAGGAGGCCTACAAGTTGGCTGATGAGGCCTCTGGTCGATCCGGGAGGCGAAACAAAATGTACTACGACCGCAGAGTCCGGGACCAAGTCCTGCAACCTGGAGATAGGGTCCTCATCCGTCAGTTGGGCCTCCATGGAAAACACAAGCTTTCTGATCGATGGCGTTCAGAACCTTATGTGGTGGTAGAGAAGTTGCATGGCATCCCAGTCTACAGAGTGAAGCCTGAGAAAGGCGGGGGGGGGTGTTAAGACCTATCATCGTCAGCATTTGCTACCTATAGGACAGAATGTCCGATTCCAGTCGCCACAACGCACCGAAGCCCATGCAACCACCCGATCTCACCGAAGGAGTCTTCGGCCGCCGCAAGCGACCCATCCTGTGGTCCCTCCTGAAGGTAGTGAGAGTGATTCCAGTGATGAATGTGGACCATGCTTCAGATGGACAAGTGACACAGGCTCTGTAATTCCAGATCATACAGACCAACCAGCTGAAGAAGTGTCCCAAGACGAGTGTGGTCCGGCACCAAACCCATGTTGCGATCAGTCGGGGGAGAGTTTAGAAAATGCAGAGCTGCCAAGTGAAGAGATTGATGTCATAGAGCCTGAAAGTCAAGAGCTAGGGGTCGACGAGGGGGTCCCTGTCCCTGCCGTGCACACTCGTCCAAAACGGGACATTAGACCCCCCATGATGCTGACATATGACCAGATGGGGCAAGTCACTGAGGTTCCTAGAGTAGTACACCCCTATTCCAACTATGCGTGGCCCTATTTCCCCCCTACAGCTATGTGGCCTGCTAGTGATTTGGGTGTAACGAGTTGTGGTGTTAGTCAGGATGCTTTAACACAAAATTTCCTTCCAGGTGGTGAGTCTTCATTTTGTGCTTGGGAGCCTACAGCGACTCACCAGGGGGAGAGTGTGACACCTGCTTTGGGAGCGATCTATAGTGTTCCACCCACATTCACCTCTACAGATGCTGCTTCTTTGGTTGAACTGGAGAATACTACAATTCCAAAAGTGCCTTGCAAATCTGGGGAAGGAGGAAACAGGACGGAGGGGTGGAAGGATGCTGAGTCATCTTGGAGGCGGGAAGCTGCAACTCTGGGTGAGGAGAGACTGTCTAAGAAAGTGACAGGAGGCACCATTAGTAGGAGCTGCGGCCTTCCAGGTTTACCACACCGAAGAAGGATTTTGCCTGCTGTACCAACTCTCTCCCAGACATTGAATCCAGACGCCCCAGTGTGGAATAGTCTGAGAGAACAGACCTGCTGCAGACAGAAGTGAGTAGGACATTGCTGTGACTTGCAGTTCTACAGTTTGAGAAGTGTGCTGGAGCAAATTACAAGGCCTTGCTAGAGAGGACTTTTGACTGCACTAACTGGGAGTTTGTATAGGACCAGCCCTGGGGAAATACTGCCTTCATTACTTTAAGTGCACCAACGTACTGCAAGCGCGCCAACGTACTGCAAGCGCGCCGACATCCGCGGCAACTGGGGCCCCAATTTGGGACTGTGTCAATTGTGAGGCTGCAGTTGTTAGTTGGTAGATTGTAAGTAGTCAGCAGAGTGTGTGGTGTAGGTTAAAGAGGAAGCATTACCCCTAACCTTCAGGTCTATTACAAAGAGCCCCTCCTGCATTTTTGTAGAATACTGCATAACAATACCTGTCGTTTCACTGTTATTTGCTTGTTCCCTGCAATTACCATTGTCATCCTCCTGCAAATAAACCTGTTAAGATTTCTAACCTCAGTTATTGTGAGTGTGTACGGAGCGTGGGTAGGGGTTTCCCGAGTCGACCCCTAGCAGAAGACAAAGACCCTTCTGCATTCCACTAGAGCTCCTAGCAAGATTCGGGTGGAGGCACTGCGTCATATCAAGGTGAGAACTACCGAACACCCTGCCCCAGCGGCAAATTAAAGGGGTGTTACATACACATTGATTGTAGGCCTGGTTAGGCAGGAAATTTTGACATCCAGATATGATGCTGCTGTATTGGAGGGCATAGGTGACCTGACAGGTTCCCTTTAGGCCTCCTGGCACCGCTTATCTCCCTACCGCTGATCCATGCAGTAGGCACAGGCCTGTGACTACTCTCACTGCCTCGTTCTCATAGCTAGCTTTCACCTAGCTTTAGCTATTATACCTATTGCACTCAAGATGCATTCACCTTCCTTCACAACCCCAATCTCTTCTGGATAGGAATACTCTGTACCTAGTGCTGCACATGTCGCGGGCGGAGGGGCCGCGCTCGCTACGCTCGGGTCTGGGGCTGCTGCTGCTCGGTGGCTTGAGGGGTGGGCCGGACCCGGGGACTCGAGCAGCGCTCCTCATCGACGAGTGAAAAGGGGGTGGTTTGTTTGGGGAGATAGTTCGTGACAATGGGCACCACCGCTGCTGGTGACGGGGATCCCAGGAGCGATGGCAGGGAGCAGCTAGGATGTTGGTTCCCCCTCCGTGGGTAGGGGTTGGTGATCCCGGGGCCCGGTGGTGGTACGGGGAGGCAGGGTAGCTGGGGTGCAGGGTTGCGGAGGCAGCGCGGCGCAGTGCCGGATGGCACTATTGTACTCACTCAGGCACAGATTCACAGAGTCTCTGGTAAACCAAACGGCTGGATGGACGGGTCCCGCAGCCGGCTGCAGTCTCTTTGCTCTCCCCGGACAGGTTGATGGTGGCTGTCTTTCCCTGCACCGCTGTGTAATGTATTGACTCCGATGGTTTTCCCACTGGTAGTCCGCTCCCCGGCGTGTATGTACCGAAGGAGCCCCTTTTGCCCGCAGGCGCTGGCCCTTGGATCTCTAGCCTATGGCGGTGGCTTTTTATCCTCACTGTGTGGACGGTTGCCTTCTGTCGGGTCTTGGGTGTGAGGGAACCCCTGAGGTCCCGGTCACTATCTGATTTGACCGTTTTCGGCGGCTCCTAGCCTGGTCGGGGTCTGATGGCCCTGCCTTTGTGCTTGGTTCAGATCGGCTCCCCGGCTCGGTACCGGCGGGCCACCGCCCGTCCCCGGTCCTACGGTTCCGCTGACCTGCGCCAAGTCCTGCAGATGGCCACCACCATCTGCCGACATTGCTGACAGTGCCTGGGCTCCGACCCAGACACTAGCAGTTTTCTCCTCTCACTTTCAACTCCAAAACTCAACTACTTCACTCCACTCACTGAACTCCTAACTTAAACTGACTACTTTTCCCGCCTCCAGGCCTGAGAACTACTCGGTGGGTGGGGCCAACCGCCTGGCTCCGCCCTACTTGGTGTGGACATCAGACCCTGGAGGAGGCAACAAGGATTTTGTTTGACTGATGTTGACTATCCAGGGGAGGGTGTGTGTGTGATGTTATGTTTGTGACTACCTGGCTAGTCCAGGGCGTCACACACACAATTCAAGATTTCTCTAATTCCCATTTATTAGCCATTGCTCAATATCTGGTTGTTGCTTGCTACATAGGATCTCTACTGTGACTCAGGCCTTCTGCAACTACCACTGCCCATGACAGAATACAGTCTCTAAATGACCTCTGTCTATCACTCACACTATCTGTCTTGCTGTGGCACCCCAGTGGTCATGGGAGCCACACTGGCATTGTTCTCCTCACCGGAGGGCAATGCTATGCCTGGAAGCAGCGGGGAGACCTCTATGCCAGGTACAATCACACACACAACACTTCCTAATCCAGGCCAGAAGGGGGAGCTCAAATCCTGTTTGGGGCGAGCTTCCCTGTGCATTCTGGGCTGGGGAGGGTTTAGAGAAAGAGGAACAGGAAGAGAAAACTCAGAACTCTAGTAGCAGTGAAAGAGAATGGTCGCTGTTAGAGAGCTAAAAAGGATAACTGAAGTGAGCACCAATGTGTATATACAGTATATACAGAGTGCAAGCCAAAAAAATACATAATCAATAAAGATGAAGGCTACACATCTACTAATTTGATAATAGTATAATGCTATAAACATGCTGAAAAATGCAATTTTCTAACTGGAAAGTGAAAACATGAATAATGATATGCAAACCTGCCAAGAATATTTGGAAAAAAGAGATATTTAGCAATCGCATTGATCAATGTAACCGAGCCCCAATACCTCTCCAAGGTATATCTCTATATTAGGGTCCCTAGCTCTGTGACCCTAACTATGTGTCATCTCATTGCAATTAAAAACTGCTGTGTGTGGAGAGGGGTAACCAAGGACTTACTTATATAGAAGATGGAAAAAACATGGCCGAAAGGGGCGGAGCTGTGTTCACATTCAGAAAAATTCATAATACTTAAAAAGGATAACTGAAGTGAGCACCAAAGTGTATCTATATATATATATATATATATATATATATATATATATATATATATATATATATATATATATATATATATATATATATATTGTGAGACTGTGACCGGGGTTATCTATGACGGCCGGTATGTCTTGCCCAGGTTGTGCTCACTCCATGATAGAAAGTGAATCCACTATAGAGTTAATGCTGTTTCCCTACAGACTGAAGGAAGGGTTAAATAGAATCAGGAACAAGGGCAGGTGTGCCGGGTGTGAGGGAGTGAACAGAACTCCCTGAGTTTTCTGCTGGAGAGGCACATGTATTGTGTTATGGACTTTTGTTTGGACATTAAAACCGTGTGCTGTGAACCTTAATGCCTGGATCCCGTGTCTTCTGCTGCGCAGCCGACCGTGCTACCTCACATATGGTGGAGAATGCGGGCATCACAGCCGGTGAGGTGTAGCATCCATCCCTGGTGACCCAGGTGCGCATGTCCTGGATTCGAGCGGCTATACTACAGCCCAAACCCGGCCACGCCATGGAGGACATACTAAAGCATTTGGCTCAGGCTAATGCACAGCAACAACAGGCTAATGCACAGCAACAACAGGCTAATGCACAGCAACAACTGACCAATGCACACCTGCTCCAATCCTTGCAAGTGCAGGAAAAAAAATTCCAAGAACAGATGGATCAGGCCAATGCACGTCAGCAGCAAGCCTTGCAATTGCAGGAAAAAAGGCACCAAGAACAGATGGTTCTCCTGGCCAAGTCGATCCGTGCCGGACCGGCAGCAACAACCCCGGGACCGGGTGACGACGGCAGCGTCCGGAAAGCGGTGAGACAAGCGTTGCAAAAGATGACCCCGGGTGATGATGTGGAAGCGTTCCTGGCGGTGTTTGAGCGGGTGGCCGAGCGGGAAAAGCTGCCGACCCCGCAGTGGGCTGAGGTATTGTCGCCCTATCTGACGGGGGAACCCCAAAAAGCGTACCTGGACCTCTGTACCGAGGACGCCATTGACTATGTGACCCTGAAAGCCGAAATACTGGCTCGGTTGGGGGTGAATACCTATGTACGGGCTCAGCGGGTAAATCAGTGGTTCTTTGAGGAAGCCAAACCCGTACGCTCCCAGGCCTATGACTTGTTGCATCTTGTAAAAAAGTGGTTGCAGCCTGACACTCTGAGCCCGGCGCAAATGGTGGAAAGGGTAGTAGTTGATCGTTTTGTGCGCACTTTACCCGTCACCGTTCAACGGTGGGTCGGACAGGGTGACCCGAGTACCCTGGACCAATTAGTGTCCCTGGTAGAGCGGCATGTGGCTACGCAGGACTTGATACGGGACACTGAGACTTTGCGTACCGCCCGTCGGTCCGGCCCCTCCAAGCCTAGGGCCAAGGACCCACCGCCGACAACGGTGCAGGAGTCCCCTACCGTCCCGTCTGAGGCCGCGGCCGCCATTCCTGAGGTCCGGAAGGTTCTGTACCCTAAACGACAACCCGTCAAGGGGGTTTCCGTCCCCATTAGATGTTGGCGTGCCAGCGGGTGGGACATATGGAAGCCCAGTGTCCACTCACCACGGAGCCCATGGATTGTGGGGTTACCCGGCGGGGTTCAATGTATGCTCAGGTGGTGTGTGCCGCTGACCTGGTCTCCCCAGAGACGGAGCCCCACTTGTGCCAAATACAGGTGAATGGATGTCCGGTTACAGGATTGTTGGATTCCGGAAGCTTAGTGACCCTTGTGCGATCCACCTTGAGGGCTAAAGTAAAGGCCACAGGACGCACCGTGGGGGTGGTTTGCATACATGGGGACCGCCGCGACTATCCCACGGGGATTGTCACCATCACAGCACCTTGCGGTCAGGTGCAACATGAGGTGGGACTTCTTAACACTCTTCCTTATGACGTGATCCTAGGAAGGGATCTGCCCTATTTTTGGACTTTATGGAGGGGACCCCCTAAGTCCCCTCAGATATTGGTTGGTCCGGGACCTGAGCCCTACAATCCTGAATCCGGGACACCTGCCGTAGGGGTCACCATGATAGGGACAGAGTGTGAACCCGGTAGGTCGCCCCTAGAGGTATTGGCAGGAGAGGCTGAGATGGTCGAGCCCATTCCGGAGTTGGAGGCGTCCCCGGATACGTTTGGGACAGCCCAACTCCAGGACCCTACGTTGATACATGCCCGGAGTCGCGTGACAGTAGTTGACGGGGTGGCACAGCTGCCCGGTGCCCAGGTAAGGTACCCCCATTTCGCTCTTAAGCAGGATTTACTCTAACAGGTAGATGAAATACGGGGCGTGGGGGTAGAACAGTTGGTGGTGCCCCAGCCGCATCGCCGGCGGGTCCTCGACTTGGCTCATAAACACCTTATGA